>NC_048602.1:14741666-14827683 GCF_003668045.3 Cricetulus griseus | reverse complement strand
GGAGGAAAACATGAAGGATCTGAAAGGTTAAGATAAGGGAATGACAGATAGATAGAGCAAGGAATGTGATACTTTGATAGAGGGATCCATTAATGGATCAACAAGAAATCTAGTACCAGGGAAATTCCCTGGAATCCACAATGAAGATGTCAGTGAAGAATTTAGGCAATAATGAAAAGGGTGCATTTACTGACCTTCCCATATTATTACATTGATGACTACATTGGTTAACACCATGAAGCCAAGATTCAATAACTGATGTAACCTGATGCAGACATTCACAGCTAAGCACTGTGCCAAACTCCTGGATTCCATTTATAGAGAAAGAGGAGCAATAATATGATCAAGAGTAATGATCCTCTTTGGGAAACACATAGAAATATTTGGATTGAATATGTGGTACCTCACTGAGTTCAGACTTGACAGCTGTGGAATCTGCATAAGATTAAAATAGTCCCCATGAATGTTGCTGACAATGCGGGGCGGGAAGGGGGCTTGGGCAGTTTATGGAGCTGCTGGAAGTGAAACCAGCAAATATTCCTAGTATGTGAACTGGATTTTTGGAGACCATTACCTAGGGAGGGATACCTTGCACAACAAAGATGTAGAAGGAAAGGCTATGGTCATGTCCCAAATGATGAGACAGAATTTGTTGATTTCCCCATGAGAGGCCTCACCCACTCTGAGAAGTGTATGGGGTTTGGTTGGGGAAAAGGAGGGGGAGTTGTAGGATTCGAGGGAGAGGGAACTGGGATTGGCATGTAAAATGAAATTGTTTTAAATGTAAAAATGGACAAGATAAAACAAAGGGAAACATATAGTCACAACACACAATGGGACATTCCCTGTCTCTATACCTTCTATTAGTGATGACAGTTAAATGGTTTTTACACTCATAGATATTTTGTCAAGGTTTCACAGAAGTGCAGTTCCCTATATTCCTTCAAAAGATTTGTCATATGGTGAGTAGAGTTAACATAATTTATGAAGATATTTCCCTTAAATTCTGTAAGCACAGTGTAACCCCCAATACAGACAGTGTAAAGAGGGTTTCAAAAACTATGATCTAATTACATATAACCACCCACATAAGTCACTAATTATTTAAATGTAATATTCCAATTATAAAAAGTCCTGTAGTCTTAATTATTCCTCTTTATATTTGTTCTTCTACCATATTGTAGCCTCACCACACTGAGTTATTACTGTTTTAATTTATCCTCATTCTTTTCAGCAATACTATTTTTAATTATCATTTTTTCTGGAAAAAAGGCGTCATTACTTTTGCACATACTAGGTTCGTAAATTCTATAGACAGTAAATAGCTAGCATTGTTACCAAAATCTTAAATGATAGAATCCATGAATTTGAGAAAACATGCACTATTTGTCTTTCTAGGTTAAGTCACTTAGGAGAATGTTTCCAGGTCCACCCATTTAAAACCAATGTGTGTAATATCAAAAACTAGTGATGAATTTGTTAGTGTATAATCTAACAAACACTTAATTCTAGAATACTTGAATAATTTAAAATATCACATGTGAACAAGTTGTATAGAAGAAGCAATAAAAATTTCTCAAGTAATGGAACTTGATGGATTCGATGCAGTATTCCCCCAACCCTCTGAGAAGAAAAACAGCAATACACTACCAATTATATGACAAATTTGAAATGTTCCATTTCAAGAACACTTCAAAATCAATATATACTAGTATCAAGGTGGCTTCATCCAAGAGTTGCTTATAAGGATCAACATAAGTAAATTAATTCACAAAATGATTTAAGAGGACAGAATATAAGAAAGAGACCACAGGATCATTTATTTAGATGCAGAAAAGTCTTTTTTACAAAATAATATATCCATTCATGATAAAAATTAGAGTAGGAAGAACATTTCTATATATAACAGAATATGATTTTAACAAGCCAATTACCAAAATAATCATCCTAAATGGAGATTTCCTAAAAAAAAATTCGTCTATAAATGGGAAAATTCTCACTGTCCACATACCTGGTCTGTTTTATGTTTGAAGTCTTAGGTATCAGTCTAAGATAAAATCAAGTTCATGGAATATAGATAGGCCAGAGTAATGTCAAGCAATTCACATTGAACATAATATTTATTTATATAAGAATTGTTAAATGAAGATTGTCATGTCTTATGTACTAAGGCTACTGCTAGTCTCTGTTTTATTTATTTATTTATTTATTTATTTATTTATTTATTTATTTATATTTTGCTTTAGTATTGTCACCATGAACGTCATTGCTTACTTAATGTTTCACATACATAAATGGTGTAATATTGCAGAAAACTACAAGTTAACATACGTTCTTTAGGAAATATACAAACTTGGTGTTTTTTGCCTCTGAATTCTTCATTGTTTTATACTGATCATGCATCATAAATGAAGAATTCTGAATTCCTGTTTCCAAATTGATAGTGTCCATGTCTGTCAAATCCTTAATAAAAGAAGTTCAGAAATGTAATGAATGAGTTGAGCAAGAAATTACCCTGTGCTATTGGTTATGTTCATTATTGCTTGATTACTGTATTATGATGAGAACTGAAATGCTATATTCATTAGCAATTAAGTTGGACATTATATATATATATGTATATATATATACATATATATATAACTTGGAATGCAAATGACTAGGGTAGTCCTGATATGAATTGATATAATCATATTTTCATTAAATTTACTTTTAAAATAATTTGTGAATTTAATATGTAAACTCTGTAGTGTCCTATTTATTTTGAAATTCTAAATATCAATATACTTGGAAAATATGAATTTTATACAATATGTCATTTACCAATTCAACATATTCTTAGTTATCCGAAGAAAATGAATTCCTATAGAATTATCTTTGTGATAGTGTATATGTTAAAACCTACTGTCCTCATGTCCATAAAACTTTAGGAATGGATAGACATATTTGTTGTTCATGATTATTTTGTTGTTCACCTTTTAATAGTTATCCACTTTGAATAAATACATATTAATATGTATTAGTAAAAAATAATCATAGAAAGTCTGTATGTGTTTTTTTTTCCTTTCTAATATTTTATAATTAATGTGTTTGACAGGTGTTATTGATCTATATTAATGCAATTTCCAAGTAATTAGAAAAATTTAAGTAATGGCTAATACTTGATTTTATATTCTAAAGTTTATGTTTAGAGTATTAAGTTACATGATATTTGTAAAGAAGACTATTTCAAATTTTTCATATTATATAATACAATCATGAAATGAAATTCTTCTTGTCCATCATGCTTGAACTTTTGATTTCTTAGCACCATATCAGTTGTTCATCATCTTCAAGTGCACCCAAAATACATATCAGAGAGTTACCATACAAATGTAAATAATGTAGAAAGTCTTTTATTGAAGGCTCAACTCTTTTTTGTAATTTTTTATTAGTTCAAATTAAGAATAAGCTTGTTTCACATGTATCCCTTTTCCCTCTCTCCTCCCTCCCCCAACCCCTACCTACCTCCCACCCCATCCAACCTCCACACCCCAAGCACGATAGGGCATTTAATGTCGCCTCCCCAAAGTCTACCACAGAATCCAGGCCCAGGCCTATGCCCTCCCCCATGTGTACAGGCCAAGAATGTGGGATGGGCTCTCAAAGTTCCTTCTTAAAGCAGGGAAAAATATTAATCTACTACCAGGGACTCCCTAGAATCTGGAGGCTTCCTAATAGACATCCATGTTCAGGGATCTTGATCAGTCCTGTACTGGCCTCCCAAACATCAGTCTGGGATCCATGTGCTTCCCCGTGTACAGGCCAGCTCTTCCTGTGGTTTTCATTGGCCTTGTATGAACCCATTTGATCTTCATTCCTTCCTCTCTGTAACTAAGTTCCAGAGGTCAGTTCAGTGCATATCTGTGGGTGTTTGCCTCTGCTTCCAGCAGCCACTGGATGAGGGCTGTACGATGGCATAAAAAGAAGTCATCAGTCTCATTATTGGTGAAGGGCATTTTGGTTATCCTCTCCACCACTGCAAAGACTGTCAGTTCCTATCATCCTTGTAGGTCTCTGGCAGTCTCCCTCACCAGATCTCTCCTCAGACCTATAATGGCTCCCTCTTATATGGTATCTCTCATCCTGGTATCCTCTGTTCTTCCCTCAACTGAATATTTCTGCTCCTCCATTTCCTCCTCTCCTCTTCTCCTCCTCTCATTCTGGCACCTCCCACTTCCCTACTGTCATACTCCCAATTATCTAACCAGCTCCTGCCCCTTCCCATTACTGGGGTCCATGCATTTTTTCCTTGTTACTTTGTTTAAGAGGATTATAGGCTGGTAATTCTTTGCTCTATGTCTAAAATTCATATATCAGTGAGTAGATACAATGTGTGTATTTCTGTGACTGGTTACCTCACCCAGGATGGTTTCTTCTAGTTTCATCCATTTGCTTGCAAATTTTAAGATTATGTTGCTTTTTTCTGCTGAGTAGAACTCCATTGTGTAAATGTACCACATTTTCTCTATCCATTCTTCAGTTGAGGGGCATCTAGTTTTCTTCCAGGTTCTGGCTATTACAAACAACACTGCTATAAACCTGGTTGAACATATGTCCTTGTTGTATGAATGTGCATCATTTGGGTAAATGCCCAAGAGAGAAATTGCTGGATCTTGAGGTAGACTGATTCCCATTTTCCTGAGCAACCACCATACTGATTTCCAGAGTGGTCTTACAAATTTGCACTTCCATCAGCAATAGAGGATTGTTTCTTTTTCTCCACATTGTCTCCAGCACAGGTTGCCATTATTGTCTTTGATTTTAGCCATTCTGACAAGTGTCAGGTGGTAGGGATTTGTTGTACTTGAGATTTTCTTTGAACAATGACTCTATATCCTCTGGGGAGTCTTCAACAACTGAGATTCTCTCTTCTGTCTCTTGAATTCTATTGGTTATACTCATATTTTTAGTTCCAGATCATTTATCAAGCCTTTCTTTTCCAGCATCCCCTCATTCATTTTCTTTATTGTGTATATTTCAGCTTTGATGCCTTGAACTGTTTCAATTGCTTCATTCACATGTTTACCTCTTTTTTTTTCTGGGCTTTCTTTAGATTCTTTAAGATATTTATTTACTTCTTGAATTTTTTTGGTTCGTCTTTTCCTACATTTCATGTAATTCTTTGCTTGTATTTTCTTCTATTTCTTGAAGGGATATTCTTGTTTCCTCTTTAAAGGTCTCTCTCAACTTCCTAAGATAATTTTTGAGGTCCATCTCTTCTTCATCCTCTGTGTTGGGCTTTTCAGATCTTGCTGGTGTGGAGTCCCTATATTCTGGTGGTGTCATATTGGTCTTTCTGTTGTTGGTTGTGTTCTTAATCTGTCTTCTTCCCATCCCATCTTCCAGTGAGTGCAGGTCGGGTCTTTCCTTCTTTCCAGTGGCAGGCAGATTGCTCAGCCTCTGGAGGCAGCTGAGGCTCAAGAACCTGCCACAGGACAGAGGGCAGAGTGTAGACAGGGTGATGTGTGTCCAGATCAGGGTGGGCCTTTCCTTCTAGGCAGGTCCACTCTTGTCAGGGGTGGGGGTGGTTCCAGGCAGAAGCGAGTAGGGGTTGCTTGGAAGGTTGGGGAGCACAGCAGTGCCCAGACTCACCTGAGACATGGGCACCCATCACAGGACAGTGGGCAGAGCAGCAAGCTCAATTATTAAAGTTCATCAAAGAATACAGACTGGACTGAAACCTTACAATTGTAAACTATGTGTGAAGTCTTTTGCCAGCATTTCAGTTCTTCAAGTTCATGAAAAGTATACACACTGGAGAGAAACCTTACAAATACTCAGATTGTGGTAAGTTCTTTAACCAAAGCATAAATCTTCTAGTTCATCAAGGAATACACACTGTACAGAAACTTTAAAATTTATCTCTTTAATCAGAGATCAACATTTGACATTCATCCAAAAATACACACTTGGGAGAAGCATTGCAATTTTAATGCATATGACAAGTCCTTAACTAAGAGCTCAATACTTATTTTCCTCTAAGAATACATAGCAGATGGCAAGATAAAAAATATACAAATTGTGGCAAGTTGTGTGGCTATGATTCACATCTTCAAACACACTGTACAACAGGAAAAGTCAGACTCCTTAATATTTAATGAGTATGTTACATGCTATGTCCTTATACCATGGATCATCTCTGCAATATCTCACTACATCTGTACATTAGAAAAAATGTATAAATGTGAGGCACTTGAGAAAACCTATTCTGGGTACTTGAATCTTAACAAATATCACAGAATCTATACGAGAAGAACACTCACAATATTAAATATGTGGCAATTTTCAAAGAGTGCTCAGATAGTCAAACTTAACAAAGCATCAGTAATAGAAAGAAACCTAACAAATGTACAGTGCTTTCAGAAATTTTTAAAGGAAACTCAAAACTTAGAGCACATTAAAAATTTCATTAAAGAGACCAATTCATTAAGGAATTACTGTCCCAATATTCATACAAAATTAAGGTGCTTTATAATGTGTACTGGAAGGACACTTTTTAGCATTTGTTGATACTTTAGTCACAGTTAGATGAGTAACATTACTAAGACTTATCATATTGTCATTTTTAAACTCATTCTACGATGAAATAAAATAGTTATTCCAAAATGATTGTTGGAAAACCATCTACATATGCAGCAATATATCTGTCACTGAAATCAGGTATTAAAATGATGTAGAATAAATTTGACAATATTTGAAGGCATAAATATTTAAAATGTGAATAATTCTGCCAGGGAAAGATTACTGGTAACAAACCAATAGAGCATTTCTGCACAATTTTCTGTATGTTTTATGGGATAGAATATTGAACTTTTATTGATAATTGCTTTCATATAACTACCATCATGTTGCTAGTGTTTGAAATTTTACAGAATTGTTTTGAACCTAATGTTTATTATCATTTTCTCAATTATCAATAAATACAATATAATTTGTGATCAATTACTGCTGACTTGGAATGGTGAACACCCAGTTTATACCAGTGTAATGCAATAAGTGTCAGCATTTTCAATATAAAGAATTACCAAAAAACATGACCTTAAAATACAGAAAAAATGGTTTTATGAAACTTGTAACACATTGGATTATTAGAAGTAGATGTGGGGAACATGAAGGTTTGATAATGTAAAGACCTGAGTGGGTGGGTGAGTGAACTTTAGCTTTTTACATGGGCAGAGTTAGGTCCAAGACCAGACACTGAGACACAACAAAAATGCAAACTAATTGAAAACTAACTTCCCCGCATTGATTGAGGCTGTTATCATTACAAATCCTCCTGTGTTTGTGTAAGGTTATTGGTCATTTGTGTAAAAACTTTCCAGCATATTTTGCTTGCTTCAGATACTGAGGCCTCAACAGTTGAAGGATATAGAATCTGAAAATTTTGATACGAGGTAAGAATGCCTACCTGCCTAGCTTTGAATAATAACCATGCCACCGAAATATCAATCAATATGTGATAACTCTTTGAATCTATTTGGATGTAGGTATTATAGACAGATATTCTGGGGTACGGTTGTTTGCATTCAGAGAGGTCTGAACATCTGATCCCTTGTTTTCTTTGTGGCCCTTTTAGATATGACTATATTTTCTCCATTCTTTTTTGTGAAACAAGATTTCTCTGTTGCTTTTGAGGCTTTCCTAGAGCTAGGTCTTGAAGACCAGGTTGGTCTCTAACTCACAGAGATTCAGCTGTGTATGCCTCTCAAGTGCTGGATTAAAGTTGTGTGCCACCACCACCCAGCCTTCTTTTCTCCATTCTTAAACCACACCACATATGTCTATCACTGGAGAAATACTAGACATTAAATCAATAGTCCAAAAGTCCCTATCCAAATGGAAATATGTTATTTGGGGGTTTAAAATTAATTGTACCTTCACAATTTCTTATTAAAAAAGAAAACTGATTTCTTATTAACTCCTAATGAGTCTTAGAGAAGGACTATTCTAATAAAATTTTCTAGACTGAAATGAAAAATAACCATTGGCAATTCTACCTATTCTTAGAATATGTGATAGTAAATACCAAAGAAGTCACCAGACAACCAAATATGCTGAAATTAAGTTTGAAACTAGAGAAATGACTCATCTAACTCAGAAATAATTGTTTCTTCAATGATTGACCTCATACTTTGTACATGTATAATTTTCACCTATTTTTTTTGCTCTTTTTAGCCTTTTGTCTCTAGTTTCAAGCAAGTGTGTGCTTCTTTCACTTGGTCTGGTTTCTGAACTATCTTGGGTTAATTTTCTGATTCTGATTTAAGGTCTAGTGTGGGCTTCTTTCATTGGCTATGCTTTCAAGTTTGGGATGCTTTTTTTATTGACTATGTTTTAGGTGCTGGTCCTTGTTTCTCTGTTTCCATGGTCAGGGGAGGGTTCCTTTGTGTCAATTTTATCCTATAAGCACCATGACACATGTGTGGAGGTCAGAGGGCAATCGTGGATTTTAGATCATTAGCTTCGACCTCATTTGTGATGGGGCCTCTTGGATGTTCTTCTGGTGCATGTGCCAGGCCAGCTGGCTAACCAGCTCCCAGTATCCATTTGTGTCAACGTGCTTTCTACCTATAGTATAATGGTGGGGATGCAGACATCAAAACTACACTCAGGCTTTTTGTTGGGAGTGTTGGGATCTCATACTTATACACCACACCTTTATTATCAAGTGATTTTACCCATCTCTTCATGTCAGCGGAGCTTCTCCCCTTTTCTTTCTTAGAGCAAGGACTAAAACTATGGGATCACCCTTGATAAGAAAGAGCTCTAATACTGATCTACATGCAAAGCCCTTTACACTTTTGCTTTGGAGACAGGTTCTAACTGATTTGGTCAAAATGAGCTTCAACTTTCTCAGCAGCCCAGGCAGGCTCTAACTTTGAATCCTCCTGCCACCCGATGTAGCTTATTTTATACAAATGTGCTATAAGGTCTACATTTGAGAAATCTATTTTGTTGCTGTTTATAGAATGTTGTCCATTTTGTTTAACTATACAAATTGTTTTGTATACAGTTTAAACAATTATTTAATTGACAATGAAATGATTTTGTAATTTCATAAAATGTGATTTTTCTCAAATATATACAATGCACAAATATACATTGTAACATGTTTAATAAGCTAGTTATTAAACATCTTCTTTGTATATTTGGGATAATAACATATTTCAGTCACTCTTGCAACAGTTTTATTTTTAAACTAATTTGTTCTATGTGTATGTGTATTTTGCCTGTAAATCCTTCTAGGCACTATGTGCATGCCTGATACCTTTGGAGGCCAGGAGATAGCTTTAGATCCATGAAAAAGAACTACAAACAGTGGTGATCCAGTGTGTGTGCTGGGAATGTATCTTGGGTATCTTGCTAGAGTAACCTATGATGTGACTGTGAACCCTGGAACCATGTTAATAGCCCTACATTTTCCATGATAAATTAAATCTAGTTGCCTTGCACTTTTAAAATGTATTCCTTGGAGCTGACTTATATCTGCCTTCTTGATATCCTTTCCCAAACATGTGGTAACCAGACATAATATACCCCTCTTCCAGGGGAACAAATTAGTTTAAACAAAATTTTAAACAAATTAGTTTAAAAATAAAACTGTTGCAAGAGTGACTGAAATATGTTATTATCCCATATATACAAAGAAGATGTTTAATAACTAGCTTATTAAACATGTTACAATGTATATTTGTGCATTGTATATATTTGAGAAAAATCACATTTTATGAAATTACAAAATCATTTCATTCTCAACTCATGTAAAATTTGTCTCTTTCTGTCTTTGATATATCACTTCATGATATCCTTTATGTTCAAACACAGTGTTGCAAATTGCAAACTTTCATAATTTACAAGTCAACAGCTGTTACAAAATTCCTTTAGATGCTTATTGTTTTGTATATTTGGAAATGATATCTTTCTTTCCTTTTCTGGTCCTAGTAACTAGCCTTGTTTTTCTAAACATTGGAATTTGGTTACTATTTTAAAAAAGAACATACTGTGGCTCTGGTGTTTTTCTAGGTATTTTTGATGTTATATCATTAGGTTCTGCTCTTATCTTCTTACAAGCTGTTGTAGATCAGCCCATGGTAGATCAATCCAGGAATAAAGTACTTATAATTGGCTCCTACTCAATTTTGAATGTCAAGCCATTTACAAACCTCACAAATTCCATGGGAATACATTCTAGATCTGCCTCCCTCTTCTTCCTGTCATTGCCATGATGTCAGTTCCCAGGTCCTTCTTCTTGTGTGTTCTGGGAAGAAACTCAGGATCATTCTGCCTGCTAGCACACCTGAGTGCTCCCATACTTTCCCGTGATTTAGCCAAGTTTTCCTAAGATCTGATGAGTCTGGGGACCTTGAATCATACAAACCCAATTTCTAAAGGCCACCTGGTCATGAAATACCCCTTCCAAAATCCCTTCATTGAGATTCAAAGAGAAGGAAAATTGTTGTGATGTCCCTGGGAAAGCACTGTTGCTATGATATTTCATGCTGAGTTATGAGGACAACTCAGAAGGTCAATTAGACTAGGCAATTGAACACTGCTTTTAGTGGACTTCATAATCAAACAGATGTCCAGCTTGGAACCAATTTCTTGACTGACTGCCCTAGGTGTTTCTCATACCACTAGGTAGGGCTATGTACCACAGAAACCAGGAGTTCCCTATTCTTACCATAAATGAAAGCTAGTTGCTCAATATAGGTGGTAGAACAGGCTTTCGAGCCCTTAAGCATGAGGCAGAAACATGTATACTGGCTTTCCACTAACTTCAGAATTCTCAGAAGATGAACAAATGGTACATTTTTGTTGTTCTGTTTCATTTTTATTGTTTATTAATTTATTGTTTTCCATATCAATCCCAGTTTCCACTCCGTCCTCTCTTCCTGCTCTCTCCACTTCCCCCACCTCACCTGCCATCTCTCTCTCAGAGAAGGTAAGGGCTCCCATACACAGCATACTATGTCTGTACCATCATCTTGTTGAGGCAGGGCAAAAGCACCTTCCCACACCACACACCACACACCACACACCTCTGTCTCTACTTTGAACAAGGTATCTCTATATATAGAATGGGCTCCTATAAATCATTTTAGTATTAGAGTTACTTCTTGTACCTGATGCCAGTGACCTCCTGTATTGTTCCAGCCATACCATTGTCACCTATATTAAGGGAGTCAAGTTCAGACTTATGTAGGCTTCCCATTTGTCAGACCTGAGCCAGTGATATCTCACTAGCTTAGGTAAGCTGATTCTGTGGGTTTTCCAATCATGGTATTGACTCCTTTGTTCAAATTATCACTACTCCCTCATTTAAATTGTACTCCAGAAGCATAGCCCTGTGAAAAAGTGTGGATTTCTGCATCTGTCTTCATCTGTTTCTGGAAGAGTATTCTAGCTTCTCAGGGTTTGTGGATTATAGGCTGTGTGCCAACTTCTAGTGCATTGGGGTCTAGTGCATAGGTAAGGTCTCACCAAAATCAGGACAAATGGGATGCAGAGTAGAAGCAACTGCATGTCAAACTTTATTATTATAGAACTTATATACATAAGCTTAGCCAAGGTGTCTCACAATCTTTAAACCCACTAAACACACAAGACATCAGGAGATATCTCACACAATGAAACAATGTATCTCCTATTTTTAAAACACTATATAGCAATAAGCACTTCCTTATATCTATAGAACAGAGGAGCATTGTTTACTGACCCTGAACAACACTTTCTTATGTTGAGCAGGAATTTCTAGCAGATCATTTGAAACATGTGAGCAGAAGTATGCTTCCAGCTATTCTTGGTACACAAAGTCTCATGCTTCGAAGTATGCCTCATTTGACTCAAGTGCAGCCTCACTAATCCAGCTCTGTATCTCGACAGCTGTATATCTTTTACGTTATATCTGTTATCTGGAGAGGACCAGCCTGCCTTCTGCTGTACAGACACATCACTTGAGGATGCTTAGCACTTGCACAATATGTGTGAACTCAATCATCCTGACACATTAAATGTTCTTTATGTTTCCAAGATCTGTACAGGAATGTGGCTGTCCCAGGAATCATCTAAAGGCATCATGAGATTGGGCTCACCAAGAAAGTCACTGAAATTCCTGAAACTGGAGTCAAAAGGCTAAAAAGGGGCTGTAAATAAAATCACATTGGCCTACCCAAGAGTCATATATGCCCCTGACCAAATGAACATCAAAGCCACCAATATCTGAGCAGGAAATACAACCAATCTCTAAGGAGGAAAACAATCATCCCATGTGAATGAAATCTGGCTAATCTGAGGTTGTCTAAAGTCAAAGAAATGAAATCTGACTCATTCACTCCCTGAAAATCTTAGCCCTTGAAAATCTCCACCCCTAAGAAGCCCCACCTGAGACCCTGTGCTTTTCAGCTGGCAGCTAATTTTCTCCATCATACCAGAGGCATAAATTCTCCTGGTTTCCTCTTTCCTAAATAAGTCTCTTGAAAGAAACTGACTGAAGATATGATTTTGCTGCCATGGGTCAGAATCTCTGCTGGAAAGCTTCCTTAGGCGAGCAGAGCAAAAGCAACTGACCACATCTCCTTGGAAACTTCCTAATGGGAGTAGAGCAGAAATAATCAATATTTTGCTGGAGCTGGAGCAGTATACTTAGCAGAGTGAAGAAGAAGAAGTTATACTGGCACTCAAAGTCAGAAGACATAGATACCTCTGCTAGGAAACTCCCTTGGGAGTGGTACAGAGCTCAGATGTAATGACTATCTCTCCCTGAAAGAGGAACAGGATTCCCACATCCTGAGGAAAGACCATCCCCCACTAGAACAAAAGTCAGGAATCCATTCTCCTCACAGCTGTAGCTATGCAGCATATATTACCTTCAAAACTGTAGATATACCCTGAGTTCCCAACAAGTTGGGATACATTTCCCTCCAGAGATATAGGTATCCAGGATACCTTACCTTAACAGTGGTATGTATTTCCTGACTTGTTGGGATTCTTTTCTCCTCACAACTGTAAGTATCCAGGATACCCAACATTAGAAATTAAGTTATACACCGACTAACTGACAAGTTAGGATACATTTCCCTCTGGAGCTGTAATACCTTCAGTTTACTAACATCATCAGTCATACACACATACACACTCACAAACACACAAACACACATACACACACACACACACACACACACACACACACACAAACATGAGCTCATGACCATGCTCATTCATGTATGCATGTTGCACACACGCAAACTCATCAGCCACAGAAAACAGAAATTCAGAATAGCACTAGTGCTGCTTAGCTGTATCTCAGCTTGACACAAGGTAGAATTATCTGTGAAGAAAAACCTCAGAAGAGAAAACATCTCTCATATATTGACAATTCTGTAAGGTATTTTCTTGATTAACAATTCATATTGGGGTGCCCACACACATGGTTTAAGCCCTTGTCTACTGGTTTCCACAAGAAATGAGTCTGAACAAATCCTGATGAGTAAACCAGTAAGCAGCAGCCCTGTATGGACTCCACCTCAGCTCCAGAACATAGAATAAGCCCTTCCTTCCCCAGGTAGATTTTGGGTATGGTGTTTACTCACAGCAGTCAAAATCAGAGCAGGCTAACTAATAGTGAGTAAATTGATCAAATGATAACAAGAAAACATGGAAGCCTGGTCACTTTTCTGGTCAATTTACCAAACATTTAAAGAATCAATACAAATTCGTCATAAAGTACTCTAAATATTAGGAAAACTGTGCAAATGGACATTTGAAGACACATTTAAAAGTAAAAAGGCAATTGAAAAGCCTGGATAGAAGGTGTTTGCAAAGAAACTATCTCACAAGGGCCTAGCACTTAGGACATGTAACAAGCCAAATTTTAAGAACAATTTCCTTAAAGACAAAAATTATCAATTACCATGTGAAAAGATGTCAGATTTACTTACTTATTGGGAAGAATATCAAATTCAGGAGATACCACTTAAACTTCAGTTTTGAATAAGTTCAGTTAAAAAGTCAGATATTATATAGAAGACTTCCAATGAATCAGAAGTCTTATGCACAGCTGTTGAGGTGTAAAATTAGGTAGCTTTTTTGAAAACAGTCTAATAGTTCCTCAATACATGAAAAAGATAGTTACCGCACATTCCACAGCTTCTAGATGGAAGCCCTGAAAAGAATTTATGTTTTCACACAATCAGTACAAATGTTGATAATGTCATTGTTTATAATGGCCAGGACACATGCACAGTACAAACTAATCAATAATTATCCAAACAGAGCATATCCAAAAGTTCGTTCCTGTGGTTAACCTAACCATATCACATCAGAGTATGTGTGTAGGTCAGAGGACAAAGAACAACCTTTGTGAGTAGGTTCTCTTTGTCCACCAAGGGTATCCCAGTAATTAAAATCAGCACTTGCTTACAGCAAGCACTTTACAGGATGAGCAACTGCCCTCCCCTCCTCCCTGCCTGGCTCCCTTCCTTCCTTCCATGATTCCTTCTTTCCTTTCTCTGTTTTTTATTCATTTATCTTCTTTCTTTAATTTTTAACTTCTTCCTTCCATCCTTCCATCCTTCCTTCCTTCCTTGCTTCCTTCCTTCATACCGTCCTTTGTCTTTCACCTTGCCTGACTTCCTTCCCCTCTTAACCTGTCCCTTTACCCTCTTCCCTTCCTTCCTCCTTCTCTCTTTCCTCCCTCCCCTTCCATATATTATTCGTCCTTCTCTTTGTATTATGTGGCTCTGTTTGACCTAGTTTTCCTGGGCATACTACTGCTTCACCACTCAAGTGAGGAGATTACAGCCCTGGTCATTACAGTTCTGATGATTTGGGAGTATTCCCCATCTGTGCCTTCTGAGTTGGAGACCTGTTCTTTACATGTGACCATGCACATACATCCAATCCTCTGTAGTATGTTTGTTGTTTCCTTGATTTACCATAATTTTAGCAGTCAACAAAATGGTTTTCTGTCTTCCTTTTCTTTTTATTTAGACTTGTTCTCTCTGTGAAGAACTAGATGTCCAAGAACTTGCTGCATAGATCAGGCTGACCTGAATTTCACAGAAATTCACATGCCTCTACCACATGTGTACTGAGACTAAAAACATTTGCCAACATACCAGGGCTCAGATTCTTCCTCTGGCGTTTCTTTCATGCTGATGTCTTACTGTTCTGTGGATGGAATATCTATTCTTTCCCCAGTGATATGTCAATCACACCTATTTCAAAGTCTTCATTTTGTTTATTCTTCATCAATGCTAATTCTTTATTAGGTATGGTTTCTTCCTCTGTCGTGCTTTCTTAGGTGAATTCTGTTTCTTATTGCTGACTCACATGTATTGTCCCCAGAAAACATGATGAGGCACAGGAGAAGTTAGCCATTGCAGGGGTATCATCTGCAATCACCAAACCTCCACAGATTTATAAGGCTGAGAAGCCATTGTCCCTGGCCTACCTTGTTCAGGTATGTGCTGTACTTGCTGTGCCTGGCAAGTTACTTACCTGCTGGCAGGTGAGGTCCTTCCTATCCCTGCTGTGCTGCTCTGAGAGGGCCTAGAACCATCTACTTATTTGCCACAGTGCCTTCCTCCTTTCTGCCGTGGTTTCTCCCAACATTCCCATCTCATCTGGGTGCCACTTTAGAGGAATTCTTCCATATTTCTACCTAGCTCTTGTTATTTTCTCTTACTTTTCATTCTCCTTAGGAACTTCTCTGATTGAACATGTACAAACAATACATTTTACAGTCTTTCAGAATGGTTTCTGAACCATCTGGCAGCAATAGATCACTGCTGGCAACACAAATGTGTATCTTCTGAACCAAATTTCAGGCACAATTTTCTGTTTCTGAGTTTATTGCTATGAAATGACATCCTGGTTTATAAAAGAGAAACTATATCTGATTGTTTAATTAATTGAAAATGACATTTGGCAAGCAGCCTGATAACTCAGTGTGTGGACACTTGACTGGCATGCATGATGCCCTGGGTTCAAGCATCAGCAAAGAGAAATGATAAGGATCTGAAATCTTGAACTTTAGAGAATGAAATCTGTCAGTGAATGGACTTGTTAGTTTCAGAAAATCTATATATTTTCTCTTGTACCTGGTCTTGACAATTTCATATATGTGCACAATGAATTTTGATCATACTCCCTTCCCAAGCTTTGTGAAGGCTCTCTCTCTCTCTGTCTCTCTCTCTCTCTCTCTCTCTCTCTCTCTCTCTCTCTCTGAGTTCATTAGCCTCCATGTCATTTATAAAAGCCAGCAGTTTATATCCTTTAGCTCTTCCTGCAAGAATGGATTCCTTTCATGCAGATTGTATGTGTTTCCTAGTATTGAGAAATTTGTCAACCCCAGAAGCAATACACACAATCACACAAAATCAATGGACAATGTTTTATTTTTTTTGGTTGCACTATTAATTTTTTTCAGTATGTTTTCTTTTGATTTTTTAAAATTTTAATTAAAAAGAAGATTATTTTACCTGTCAATCCCAGGTTCCTCCCTCCCTCTACCTCCCCTCCTTCCTTCCCCCCTGTCTGTCACATCCTTTGGGATGGGGCCTTGGCCACACCTCTTGTGTCTAGGCTCAGGGAGTATCCCTCCATGTGGGATGGGCTCCCAAAGTCCATTCCTATGCTAGGGATGAGTACTGAGCCACTACAAGGGGCCCATACATTTCCAAGGTCTCCTCACTGATACCCACATTCAGTGGGTCTGTGTCAGTCCCATGTTGTTTTCCCAGCTATCAGTCTGGGGACCAAGAGCTCTCCCTTGTTCAGGTCAGCTGTTGCTGTGGGTTTCACCAGCGTGGTATGGACCCCTTTGCTCATCACTCCTTCTCTGCCACTGGATTTCAGTTCTGTTCAATGTTTAGCTGTTGGCGTTTGCTTCTATTTCCACCAGCTGGTGGTTGAAGGCTATATGAGAGCATACGAATTAGTAATCAATCTCTTCATCAGGAGACAGCATTTAAGATAGCCTCTCCTCTGTTGCTTAAATTTTAAGTTGGTTAGAAAAAGTTTTTGTTTACCCTATTCCTGCTGCCATAATTTCTGGGTCTGAATGCCTGGAGTCCAGGATTTTACAGGAATTCAAACTCCCAAAATACAAAGTCATGAACATTTGTTTGCTGGCTACAAGCGGGTGCCTGAGAACTAGTCAGCTCACATCCCCAGCCTTACACTGTTTCTGCCTCTAGATGAGACTACACTGTAACAGGAGAAAATAGAAAAGCAATTTCAACCTCACAAAATATATATTGATGTAAATAATTTTGTAGGCTTGTCAGAAAAAAATCATGTAATCAGCACAAGGCCAATGATAAGTGTTAATGCAGAGACCATGTTACATTGAGGAAACATATTTTTGGAAAGAATCAAGTTCTGCCCCAAATTAGCCACAAGCATGGTCCCAGAAAAATTTTTATGAAATATGATAAATAATATTACAAAATTTGCATGGAAAATAAATATGCCAGAATATCCAATTATTTGTTGGAAATGTCTGACAAGGCTTTCCTCTCATGACTGCAGCTCAAATTTTCTCATTTATACTAAGGTAACCAAGGAAATTAAAACAGTGAAAAATGCGAAGTGTAAGAGTTATTTCATTGGAAAGGACCAGGGGGTTGAAAAAGAGACACACAATACCTGCCAGAATATTATATGAAAAATGTATATATCCCAGGCTGGCATCAAACTTTGCAAAAGAAGTATTTTAAGGGCTATGATAAGGCAGACTTCATAATAATTTATGTTATGGATAATACATGAAATTCCAAACTTACTCACTGCATAAAATATGCATTCTAAATAAGAGCCACTGTAAAGAATGATTTCAAAACATTAGGAAGGAAATTGACCATCAGTGTCAGGTACTCTACCTTACATATTGAGTGTGTTTCAAAAGAGCAACAGAAATTAAGTTTTTTTGGGAAAATATTTTTAAATGTTTTCATTAACATGGTAAAACAATGACACAAAACTATGACGAGGGAGAGGGAGGGAGAGACATCTGTGTGCTCTGAATAATTGATGATCCACATAGCAAAATTGTGCTGCCGTGAGGACAAGCCTCAAGCAGCACAGGGCTCAGGGGGAGAGTATAGCATCTGTGAACTTGGACTCTGTTCTCTAAGGAGTTAAAACTTAAGTCCCTGAGGCTGATGAGAGGGAGAAAAACTGCCATAATTATGTCCTGAATTTCAATATCACTCGCTCTCTGTAAAAAGTGACAACTGAAAGCTACATGCAAGTTTACTCATTGGCTGGTCAGTGTCACATTCCATGCCTGGGATTAACTGTGATTTTTCATGATTCTATCTTTTTGGTTATTGAATAAATGTTTTTTGACCCTGAAAATATTACTCCCATTTGTTCAGAGATTTTCCTCAGGAAGGAGATTATCTAGATGGAAGAGAGAACATTGAAGAGAGAAAGATATGTGTTGAGAGAGATCTATGCAAGAGACAACAGGAGATGTGTGAAGAGAAATCAAGAGACCAGTGGACAGAGACCCATGAAACGGATGAGATGAGCATAGTGTAGGGGAGAGGTAGCTGAGTGTGTAGGGAATGTTGGGAAGAAGAGAGAATTGTGAAAGCTGTAGGAAGTGAGAGAAAAGTATGAAGTGATGTAGCTAAGTGTGTAGAGAGATATAACAGATGTAGCTGTATAAAAGAGAGACATGTATGTGAGAGAGATATATGTGCAGAAAGAGATGTGGCTGTGTGGTGAAAGCTGTAATTGTGTGATGACAAGAAATGTTAAGTTATATAGAAAAGCGAAGTGACTGTTTATAGAAATCCTTGGGTATGCAGGAGAGAGATGCTTGTAGGTAAAAAAGATATGGAGTTGTATGTAAACAATTTAGCTGTGTGGAGATAGAGATATTTTTCAGATTGAGGTTTTTCACAGGAAGTAAAAGAGAAAGATTTCAGCCGGGCTTTGGTGGTGCACACCTTTAATCCCAGCACTCAGGAGGCAGAGGCAGGCTGATCTTTGTGAGTTTGAGGGCATTCTGGTCTCCAGAGTGAGTGCCAGGATTGGCTCCAAACAAAGCTACACAAAGAAATCCTGTCTCAAAACACGACAGAAAGAGAGATAGATAGATAGATAGAGAGAGAGAGAGAGAGAGAGAGAGAGAGAGAGAGAGAGAGAGAGATTTCATCAGAAAATGGATGTTTCCTTATTTCTTCCTCGGGTAGAAAAGGCTAACCCAAGATGCATTTGTGAATTTTTTTTTGCCATACGCTGGAGGTGGTCTTGGACCAGGTTCTCCCTAAGGATACTGGTCTTCTGCTAATCTCACTTTGTTGCTCTATATGGCACATAATGACCTGATTTTACAGTGGGAAGAGGCTGGCAATATGATCTACAACCAAATCCTGTATCCCACTGGATCTTGTTGAACTTTTTTACTTTGCTTTGACTATCTTGTTCCTGAGTAAGTACAGGGACAAATGTTTCAAATTCATAAAATGAACTTTGGCTTCTGTATGTGTCACAACCAACAATTTATAATGAAAATATTCTACAAGAAGTATATATCCCTAAAAGTTGGAGGGGTAGTATGCTTCTTGGAAAATTATAGAAGCAGTATATCTAGGGAAAGGAATAAATGATTTATAAGAATTTCCCAATAATCTAATATACCCAAATTGTCTAAATGTTAATAGTCCCCCAAACAAGCAATGTGCCAATATCAAAAGGAAAAATGACATGGCAACCATCATGTATCTCAGTTTGCTGGATTTTGGTGAAGCATCTGTGATGGCTTTATAATTTTTGCAGTTGCCTTCAGATATTGTTGAACCATTACTGTGTAAGATTGTATAGGAAAAATTCTTTAGGTTGGCTTTTCCAGAGTAATCATCTATCATGCTTCACTTATAAAGGATATAAATTAATTTTTACCTGGAGGTACAAATATTGATGCAGAATAAATTTTAGGCAGAATTTTCTATTAAAGTGATAGATTTTGACTTCTATCCATGAATACATTGCACTCTCTTCATCAAAGTAAATTAAATTTCTGTCAATTTTAAAAAGATATGAAAATTAACATGTACATGCACAAACTATGAGATCAGACTTTGAAGAAACAACAATTTCTTGGTTAGATGAGTCATTTCTACAGTTTTGAAAATCAGTTTATGCTTCTTAGCTTGTCTGGTTACTACTTTGGTATTTCCTATCACATATCATAAGTATAGGTAGAATTGCTTATGGTTATTCTACATTTCTATCCAGAAAATTATATTTTGGAAGTCCTACTCTGAATTTCATAAGTCCTACTCTCAGAGTCATTAGTACTTAATAATCAAGCAGTTTTCTTTCTTAATGGGAAATTGTGAATACAATTCATTTCAAACACTCAAATATCTTATTTCTTTTTTGAAAAGGATCTATTTATTATTATTATTATATATTAATAAATCTATCCTATTTATTATTGCTTTCCTGCCCAGTATTTCTCCAGTGAAAGTCAGAAGTCGAGTGGTGTAAGAATGGAAAAATATACACAGAAATAAAAGGGATTCAAACAAAAGCTGGGATCAGGTATTCCAAGCTCTGTGAATGGAATCACTGCCTCTATAATAACAATACCCAAATAGATTCAAAGAGTTGTTACATAATGATTGATGTTTGAGTGGCATGGTTATTATCCAAAGCTATGCAGGTAGGCATTCTTGGTTCATCTCAGTACTTCCAGACTTCAAATGTTGAGGCCTTAGTATCTGAAGAAAACAAAATATGCTGGATAATTTTTAAATAAACTACCAACATACTCAAACAAACACAGGAAATTTGTAATGTTCATAGCCTCAATAAAAGTGCAGAAGTTAGTTTTCAGTGCATTTTGGATGTGTCTCTGTTTCTGGTCTTAGACCTAAATCTGCCCATATAAATAGCTGAAGTTCACTCATACAACCACTCAGGCCTTCACATAATCAGGCCTTCTTTTTTTCTCCACATCTACTTCTAATCATTCAATTTGTTACGATTTTCATGAAGCCCTTGATCTGTATTTTCAGGTCATGTTTTCTGACAATTTTTGTATTGCAAATCCTGAAAATTATTACCCTACACTAGTATAAACAGAATGTTCACCATTCTAAGTCAGCAGTAATTGAAACAAATTATATTGCATTTATTGATAATTGAGAAAATGGGAATAAACATTAGGTTAAAAACACTCTAAATTACATTCTGTAAAATTTCAAACAGTAGAAACATGGTGGTAGTAATATGAAAGCAATTATCAATAAAAGTTCAATATTCTGTCCCATAAAACATATAGAAAATTATGCAGTAATGTTGAGTTGGATGGTTATCAGTAAGCTTACTCTGGCATAAGTATTCACATTGTAAGTATTTATGCCTTTATCTACTGTCAAATTTATCCTATATCATTTGAATACATGATTTCAGTGTAGTACTGACACATATATAGTGCTACATATGAGGATAGTTTTCCAACAATCTTTTTGTGAGTAACTATTATATTTCTTGTTAGAATTGGTTTAATATGACAATGATTATAAGGCTTAGTAATGCCAGTCATCTAGCTGTGAATAAAGTTTCAACATATGCTAAAATTTCCTTCCACTACTTACAATATAAATCACCTTAGTTTTGAATGAGTATTGGGATAGTATTTCTGTATTGGGTTGGACTCTTTAATGAATATTCAGATGTGCTCTAAGCTTTGAGCTTTTTAATTTTTTTTTTAAAACACTACATTTGTTAGCTTTGGTTCCATTACTGAAGCTTTGTTAGGTTTCACTATTAGAACACTCCATAAAACTTGCAACACATTTAATATTGTGAGTGTTATTCTAGTTTGAATTCTGTGATGTTTGTTGAGATTTAAATACCCAGAAAAGGTTTTCACAGGTGCCTCACATTTATAAGTTTACTCGTATGTACAGATGTAGTGGGATTTTAGAAAGATGATCCATGTGAACATGACATAGCTTGTAACATACTCATTAAATATTAAGGATTCTGACTTCTCCAGCTAAGTGTCTTTGAAGATGTGAACCATAGTCACACAATTTGCCACAATTTGTATATTTTTAATTTTTTTCCTGCTATGTATTCTTAGATGAAACATAATTTTGAGCTCTTAGTAAAGAACTTGCCACATGCATTTGAATTGTAGTACTTCTCTCCAGTACATATATTTTCATGAATTTGAAATGTTGAGCCCTTTTTAAAGTACATACCACATACTTTCCTGTATTAAGGTTTCTGTCCAGTGTTTATTCTTTGATGAACTTGAAGATTTGTGCCATATTTATAGGACTTGACACATAAATTACAATTGAAAGGTTTCTCTCCAGTGTGTATTCTTTCATGAACTTTAAGAGTTGAGCCTGTACTAAGGGACTTGCCACATACTTTACAATTGAAAGGTTTCTGTCCAGTGTGTATACTTTGGTGAACTTGAAGATGTGTCCTCTGTTTAAAGAACTTTTCACAATCTGAGCATTTATAAGGTTTCTGTCCAGTGTGTATTCTTTGATGAACTTGAAGATTTGAATCATTGTCATAGGACTTGCCACATACTTTGCAATTGAAAGGTTTCTCTCCAGTGTGTATTGTTTGATAAACTTGAAAATTTGAGCCTCTGGTAAAGGATTTGACACATACTTTACAAATGTAAGGTTTCTGTCCAGTGTATTCTTTGATGAACTTGAAGATGTGACCTCTGTTTAAAGAACTTTCCACAATCTGAGCATTTATAAGGTCTCTCTCTCTTCAGTGTGTATTCTTTCATGAACTTTAAGAGTTGAGCCTGTACTAAAGGACTTGCCACATACTTTACAATTGAAAGGTTTCTGTCCAGTGTGTATTCTTTGATGAACTTGAAGATGTGTCCTCTGTTTAAAGAACTTTCCACAATCTGAGCATTTATAAGATTTCTCTCCAGTGTGTAATCTTTGATGAACTTGAAGATTTGAGCCGTTGGTATAGGACTTGCCACATACTTTGCAATTAAAAGGTTTCTCTCCAGTGTGTATTCTTTGATGAACTTGAAGAATTGAGCCTCTGGTAAAGGACTTGCCACACACTTTACAAATGTAAGGTTTCTGTCCAGTGTGTATTCTCTGATGAATTTGAAGATCTGACCTCTGTTTAAAGAACTTTCCACAATCTGAGCATTTATATGGTCTCTCTCCAGTGTGTATTCTTTGATGAACTTGAAGAATTGAGCCTCTGTTAAAGGACTTGCCACATACTTTACATTTGAAAGGTTTCTCTCCAGAGTGTATTCTTTGATGAACTTGAAGATTTGAGCCTCTGGTAAAGGATTTGCCACATACATTACAAATGTAAGGTTTCTGTCCAGTGTGTATTCTTTGATGAACCTGAAGGTTTGAGCCTCTGGTAAAGGACTTTCCACATAATTTACCATTGTATGGTCTTTCTCCAGTGGGTATTCTTTGATGAACTTGAAGATCAGTCCTCTGTTTAAAGACCTTTCCACAATCTGAGAATGTATAAGGTTTCTCTCCAGTTTGTATTCTTTGATGAACTTGAAGATACGAGAAATTGTTAAAGCTCTTCCAACATGCTTTACATCTACATACTGAGAACTGCCTAATGTGTAATTTCTGAGGTCTATTATTTCCTAAACATCCTGAAACTTCTCTCTGACATGTATCGTGTGTACACTCTTTTGGGAACATCTCCTGACCTGGATAAAAAAAACATACATGGAAGTAATTATTTTCTAACTGTGTGAAATTAGGCAAAATAATAGAGAAACTTATACATAAAAGAACACCAATATGTACTGTAGCAAAAACATGAATCATAGTAAAATATTCTATTTACTTTGAAATTGTATTATTAATTTATATCAATAACACCTTTCAAAAACACAAATTTTAAAATGTTAGAAATGAACATTTTATGAACATAATGAACATAAAATCAAATATATACTTCCTATGGTTAGTTATTTTTAATAGTTGTTATTATTTAGTAAATCAAATAGAGGATTTATTGAAAATAGAAAAGTAAAATAGTCATGAACAACAAATATGGCCATAAAGAATCAAATGTTCAAACATGATGAACAAGAAAAATGGTATTTAATGAAATTGTATTTTATGTTGCGAAAAATTATAATGGGTCCTCGTTTAGCATGCCATGTTATCTAATACTATAAACATAAATTTTAGAATATAAAATCAATTATTAGCCATGACTAAAAGTGTTCTATTTACTTGGAAATTGCATTATTAATTTAGATCAATATAACTTTTCAAAACATATGAATTATAAAATGTTAGATGTTAAAACATTCACATATAGACTTTCTATGTTTTAATGTTATTAATCCATGTTAATATGTAGTTATTCAAATACAGTGTTACTAAGAAGAAAACAATATAATCATGAATGACAAATATGCATATCCATGGCATAAAGCATTATGGACATGAAGAGAGAAGGTTTCACAATTTTCACCATCACAATGAAAATTCAATAGGACTTCCATTTCTTCAGATACCTAAGAATATGTTGAATAGGTAAAAGACATTCTGTATGAAATTCATATTTTCAAATGTATTGAAATTTATAATTTCAAAATAAAACAGAAGAATTCAGAGTTGACATGTTAAACTCACAAATTATTATAAAGCTAAATTTAATGAAAACACAATTATAACAATTCACATATGGATTACCCCAGTAATTTGCATTCGAAATGTTTCCATAGTCCCTCATCAATAATATACCACCACTTGATAATTGTTTTTGATATATAATTTTAGTCCAGCTGCATTGGTAATGATTATCTCATTTCAGATCTCATCAGGTTACAGTAAACAAATAATAATGAACATAACCCATGGCACAGTGTAATTTTCTTCCTCAAATTATTCATAGGTCTAAAGTTCTTTGATTAGGGATTTGATAGACAGGGACACTACCAATAGGGAAACCGAAATTCAGGAGCATTGTTCACATATGATGGATGTATAGTCAGTACCAAAATATCATGGATTCAGAGGCAAATTACACCAAAGTTGCATGGTATTTCCTCAGGAATATATGTTAATTTGTATTTCCTTCAATATTACACCATATAAGAATGTGACACATTAAGGAAGCAATTAATTGTATGTTAACAATAATAAACTAAAAAACAAACAAACAAAAAAACCAAAAGAAAGACTAGCAGCAACCTTAGTAAAAGCATAAGAATCTTCATTTACAGTTACTTTTATAAAATATATATTATGTTGAAGGAGAACACTATGACATTTCTCTCACCTATCGGTATCCCTAGAAACTCATGTGATCTTAGACTGATACCTAAGTCTTCAAGCATTAAACAGACCAGGTATGAAGGGAGTGAGTATCCTATATTTCCCAATTATAGAGGAATTGTTTTAAGAAATATCCATTGAGAACGATTATTTTGGTAATTGGCTTGGTAAAATAATATTCCTATATATATATTTATATATATCTATATCTATATCTATATATAGATATAGATATAGATATAGATATAGATATATAGATATGTTCCTTCTACTCCATTATTTTATCATAAATGGATGTATTATTTTGTAAAAAGCCCTTTCTGCATTTAAATAAATGCTCCTTTGGTCTTTTTCTTATATTCTGTTCTCTTGATTCATTTTGGGAATTGTTTTGCATATGTTGATTCTTATAATCAACTCTTAATGAAGCTACGTTGATACATAATGATTCTGATGTTTTCTTCAAGTGGAAAATTTCCATTTTGTCACATAATTGGATGTGTATTGGTAGTTGTTCTTCTCAGAAGGGAAGTGTGATTCTGTACTGGATCCATCAAGTTGCCCTTACTTGAGAAGTTTTAGTTGTTCCTTCTATACAACTTGAGGACATGTGATATGTTAAATTGCTTATGTCATCTTGACTTAATGTTTTTAGATTATACACTAATAAAATTATCACTTCTTTTTTGGTATTACACATAATGGTTTAAATGGATGGACTTGGAAACATTATCCTAAGTGTCTTAACTTAGAAACGCAAATAATGCATGTTTAGTCAAATTCATTGATTCTTGATTTTAAGATTTTGGTAGGTATGTTTTCTATAGATTTTCTATAGAATTTTGGTAGGTATTATGGGGCCAATGGTGATGTAGGATTTTCCACAGTTAGGATTATTAAAACTAATATTGCCGAAAAGAAGGAGAAATTATCACAGTATTCAGTCAGTGTAGGGAGGCTACAGTATGGTAGAAAAGCAAATATGAAGAGGAATAATTAATACTAACAGGTATTTTCTTTTATATTAGGAAAATGACATTTATATAATTATTGACCCTATCATGTTGGGTATATGTAATTAGATTATAGTTTTCCAAATCCCTTTTCTACTGGCTGTGTTTGGAATTAACCTATGGTTATAGGACTTGAAGGGAAGTATCTTCATAAACTATGTAACCTCTATGGACCACATGAGAAATCTTTTGAAGGAATACCAGGTACTGTACTTCTGGGGAAGCTTATTTGACATGTGTATGTATAAAAACAATTTGACTGTCATTACTAATAGATGGTTAACAAATAGGGAATTTCCCTCTGTGGTCTGTGACTCCATGTTTCAATTTGTTGTTTCTTCTCTATTTTTATTTTTAAAACAATTTTATTTTACCTACCATTCCCAGTTCCCTCTCCCTCCAATCCTATGACTCCCCCCACCTTCTCTTCATCCCACCCCATGGGTGAGGCCTTCCATGGAGAAATCATCAAAGCTATTGTATCATTTGGGGCATGACCAATGCCTTCCTCTCTGTATCTAGGTTGTTCAAGGTATCCCTCCCTAGGTAATGGTCCCCAACATGCCAGGAAAAGAATCCAGCAACACTTGTAGCAGCATTGGAGCCTTGTCCCCACCTATAGCATGAGAGGTGAGGACCTGGCTAAATTCTGCCTTTCCATTGTCCAAAAAAAGTTTATTTAAAAAAGTTTATTCATTTTATTCATCAACCAATAAGAGAAACACTTAGACCCCACTGAAGTCGAAATATGCCAGATTTCCTGACCTAATTTGGAGTTGAAGGAGAGGGAAGGTTTGTAAGAGAGTGGGGAGGGGAGAAAGGGAAGAGGGAGGAGAACATGAGGGTTCTGAAAGGTTAAGATGGGGCAATGACAGAAAGGGATAGCAAGGAAAGTGGTTATTTGATAGAGGGAGCCATTAAGAGTTTAACAAGAAGTCTAGCAGTAGGGAAATTCCCAGGAATCCACAAGGAAGACACCAGTGAAGAATTAAACTATAATGAAAAGGGTACATTTACTGACCTTCCCTTATAATTACATTGATGTCTACTGTGATTAACAACATGCAGCTTTCCTCCATTAAAGGATGTAACAAGATGCAGAGATCCATAGCTAATCACTGTGCCTTTGCCCCCAATGTAGCCCACTAAAGGGAGACATCTTAATACACTATGTTACCTCTATGGACCATATAACAAATCTTTTGAAGGAATATAAGGAACTGTACTTCTGTGGAAGCTTGCTAAAACATGTATATGTATAAAAAATAATTTAACTCTCATTATGAACAGATGGTATACAGTAAGGGAATGTCCCTCTGTGTGCTATGACTATACGTTGTAATATCCTACAACATGAAAACCTCCTACAACACATATACCATCATTGATTTGACACTTGGTTCCACCTTTACAAAGAAAAGTGAGTGCCCTTGTCTCCACTGTAGCCCCATAAATTTTAGGCCCTAGTTGTCTGGGGCACACCACACTCCTCTAACCTGTCCACTGAAACCCCAGAGACTTCAGGGCATCCTCCCCACACCCTCACTCTCAACCACCTAAGCCACAGACCCCATATATACCAATTGGGGACCTGAAGCACAGGTCCCACTTGCACACACTGGAGGAAGTTATATGTAAATGACAGTATAAATATACATTCAACAAAGAGAAGAATAGTAAAATGATACTACCAGAAACTATTGGTTCTACCTCAGCAAGACATAAACATCCAAGTTCAAAATAGAAGAGGAAAATAACCTTAAAATACCTTCATAAAGATGATACAGGATATTGAGGGAGAAATGATGCAGTCTGTTAAAGAAATGAAGGAAAGAACAAAAAATTCAGTATGTCAACAAATTCCTTCAAGGAAGCAAGGAAAGCTCATGAAAAATACCTGGGGAAGGAACAATTTAAACTGTTCAAACAAAAACCTGAAATGGAGGGAATAATGAAAACATGAGCTGAGGGAAAGTTGAAAATGCAAGATCTGTGTAAAAGATGAGTAACTATAGATGCAAGAATAACCAACAGAATAGAGGTTATTGAAGTGAGAATCTCAGGTGTGGAGAATACCTTATAAGAAGTAGATTCAGTGAACAAGTAAAATGCTTTTTTGTTTGTTTGTTTTTTCGATACAGGGTTTCTCTGTGGCTTTGGAGGCTGTCCTGAAACTAGCTCTTGTATACAAGGCTGCTCTCAAACTCACAGAGATCCACCTTCCTCTGCCTCCCGAGTGCTGGTATTAAAGGTGTGTGCCACCAACACCCGGCTGCTACCTCAAACAAATTCTTAACACAGAATATCCATGGAAATTTGAAAAATCATGAAACAACCAAAACTAAAAATTATAGTAATAGGAGAATGTGAAAATATCCAGCTCAATGCAGAGAAAACATATTTAACAAAATCATAGAAGAAAACTCCCAACACAAAGAAATCAATGCCTATGTTAGGGGAAGTAGCTTACAGAACAGCAAATAGACTAGACCAAAAAATAGTAGTCTCCCAAATAATAAAGCAAACAAAACATACAAAGTAAATAAAGAGCATTAGAAGCTGCAAAGGAAAAAGGACAAGAGACATATAAAGTCAGACCTAAAACAAATACACCTGACTTCTCACTGGCAACTTTTAAAGGCAGGGGTCCTAGATTCAAGTTCTACAGACTAATAAAAAATGCCAGCCCAGACTAGTCCAACACAGCTATCAATTAGTAGAGATGGAGTAAATCAGATATTCCATGACAAAAACCATATTTAAAAATATATATCCCCAAATCCAGCTCCTCAGGAATTACTGAAAGAAAAACTCCAACCTAAGGAAGTTAGTTACACCCAAAAAATATACACAATTGATAATGTCACCATACAAAATTCCAAAAATCTAAAACACACACACACACACACACACACACACACACACACACTGCACACACCACACACACACACACACACACACACACACACACACACACACACACAATACCACCACAGAAAAAATTCCAAAAATAACAGAAATAAACAATCAATGGTCAAAAATATTTAGTAACATCAAAGGTATTAATTTGGCTATAAAAACAAAGGCTAACAGAATGTATTAAAAAAAGAATAAAACCATTTCCTCCAAGCAGGAAACACAATTCAACTTCATATTCAAAGGCATATAGTACCTCAGAGTAAAGGGTTCAGAAAAGATTTTCCAATCAAAGCAATGTAATAAACTTTTTGTATAGCTACCCTAATATTGAATAAATTAGACTTCAAACTAAATTTATTCAAAAGAGATGAAGAAGGTCATTTCATATCAATCAAACGAAAAATCCATCAAGATGAAGTCTTAATTCTGAACATGTATGCCCCAAATACCAATGTACACACATCTGTAAAAGAAATATTACTAAAACATAAGTCACACATAAAATCACACACAATAATAGTGGAAGACTTTAACACCCCACCCTACCAATAAACCAGACTTCCAGACAAAGTATAAGAGAAATAAAAAACTTAGATATCACTCAATTAGTTTTAAAGTCTTCTACAAAACATTCCATCCGAACACAAAATAATATACTTTCTTCTCAGCACCTGACAGAACCTTTTCTAAAATTGACCACATAGTCAGCAACAAAGCAAACCTCAGTAGAAAAAACAAATTGGAATAACACCTGTATCTTATTGGATCTCCATTGTTTAAAGTTAGAATTCAACAAGAACATAATTTGAAGAATGCCTACACAGTGATAGAAATTAAACAGTGTTCATTTCCATCTCATAGTCAAGGAAGAAATAAATAAATGAACAACTTTCCAAAACACAATTAAAACAAATCTAAAACGTGCTAAAATTTATGGAATACATTGATATTAGTCTTAACAGGAAAGTTGATAGCATTAATAGCCTATACAAAGGAAATGGAGAACCCGCACACTAGTGACCAAACAGCACACCTGAAAGCTCTGATATCAAAGGAGTCTAACTCACCAGGAGGAGTAAATGCCAGTAAATTAAATTGAGGTCTGAAATCAATGAAATAGAATCAAAGAAAACAGTACAATGAATCAATGAAACAAGAGTTGGTTCCTTGAGAAAATCAACAACATAGACAAAACTTTATCCAAAATACCTAAAAGCAGAGTGAAAGCATGGAAATTAAAAAAAAAATCAGATATGAAAAGTGGGACATAGAAAGAGACAATGAGGAAATCCAAAGAATAATCAGTTGATACTTTGAAAACCTGTACTCAGAAAAATTAGTGTATTTAAATAAATGGACAATTGTCTGAATAGATAACATTTACCGAATTGAATCAAGAACAAATAAGCAATTTAAATAGACATATAATCCCTAATTATATAGAAGAAGTCATCAACATCTCCCAACCAAAAAAGTTCGAGGGCCAGATGTTGTCAGTCCAAAATTCTACAAGAAATTTAAAGAAGAGCTAATACCAAAACTCCTCAAATTATTTCACACAATAGAAGCAGAGCGTTCATTGATACCCCTTTTTACAAAACTGTAAATAACCTGGAACACAAACCACAGGTACACACAACTAAGAAAGAGAACTTTAGAACAATCTCCCTCATGGACCGTGAAGCAAAATTACCCAATAAAATATTGCCAAAAAAAATCCAAGAACATATTTGTAAATCATCTATCATGATGAAGTATGCTTCATCCTAGAGTTGTTGGGATGATTCAACAATAAAACAATACAATAATCAATCATATAATCAAATTAAAAAAGAAAAACACATGATCATATCACTAGATTCTGAAAACACCTTCAAAAAATACAACAACGCTTCAGGGTAAAGGTCTTGGAGACAACAGAAATAACAGGAACATATCAAAACATGATAAAGGCAATATACAGAAAATCAACAGCCAACATCAAAGAAAATGGAGAGAAACTGAGTGAGATTCCTCTAAAATGCTTAACAAGAAAATGTTTTCCACCCTCTGCACATGTCTTCAATATTGTACTCGAAGTTCTAGTTAGAGCAAAAATACAACAAAAGATTAAGCGGTACAAGTTGTAAAGAAGGATGTCAAACTTTCACTATTCGTAAATATTAGGATAGTTTAAATAGGTGACACAAAGATTTCTACCAGGGAACACTGAAACACTGATACCTAATAAACACTTTCAGCAAAGTAGAAAAATACAAGATTAGCTAAAAAAAATCAGCAGCACTGCTATAGTAGTTGTCCATGGTGAAGTTGATTATATATATATATATATACTGATATATATATATATATATGTGTGTGTGTGTGTGTGTGTGTGTGTGTGTGTGTGTGTGTGTATGTGATAAAGTGTGATAAATGGGCTGAGAAAGAAATCAGTGAAGCATCACCCTTTACAATAGCCATAAACAAAATAAAATATATTTGAGTAAGTCTAAACAAACAAGTCAAAGTCCTGTATGACAAGAACTTTGAGTCTTTAAAAAAATGTAAAAGATACCAGAAAATGGAAAGAACTCCCATGCTCTCAGAGAGGAAGGAACAAGATAGTAAAATTGGCAGTCCTACAAAAAGCAATCTATGTATTAAATGCACCACAACACAATCCCAGAACAATTCTTCACAGATGTTGAAAGAACAATAATAAATATTATATGAAAAAAGGACAGTAAAAACAATCCTGTACAATAAAGGAACTTCTGAAAGCATCACCATACATGACTTCAAACCATACTTTATGGATATAATAATTAAAAGACTTTCATATTGGGACAAAGAAGAAGGTTTACCAATGGCTTCTAATTGAGAATCGTGATATTAATCCATACACATATGCACACCTGATTTTATTCAAAAAAGCTAAAATTATTCAATGGAACAAAATTTGACAAATGGTGATATCATAACTGGATGTTTACATGTAGAAGTTTGCAGATAGCTCTATATATATCACGATGAACAAAACTTAAGTCCAAATGGATAAAAGTCCTCAATATAAATCCCATCCCACCAAACCTCTTCAAAAAGGGAGTGAGAAATACCATTAAGGGAGTGAGAAATACCATTGAAGGAATTGGTACAGGAGACCACTTCCTTAATGGAACACCAGTAACACACATACACAAAGATTAATAAACAGAACATCTTAAAACTGAGAAATTTCTGTAATGTAAAGGACACAGTGAGTCAACAAGACAAATCAGCAACCCAGAGAATTGGAAAAGCTCTTCACCAACCCAACATTTGACAAAGGGCTTATCTTCAAAATACACAAAGAACACAAGAAGCTAGACACCAAAACTCCAACTAATGGGATTTAAAAGTGGGTTACAGATATAGAGAATTCTCAATAGAGGAATGTAAAATAGACAAACAGCACTCAATGAATTGCTAAGCATCCTTATCCATCAGGGAAATGTAAATCAAAAGAACTCTGAGATACCATCTGGCAAGTATTAGAATGGATAAAAAATGCTAAAGAATGCTTAAGCTAGAGAGGATGTGGAGTAGGGGGAACATTACTCCATTCCTGGTGGGAGTGTAAACTTGTATAGCCACTTTGGAAATCAGTATGGCATTTAATGAGAAAATTGGTATTTGATGTACTTCAAGTCCCAGCAATTAAACTCTTGGGCATATACCCAAAGATGAACACTCACATCACAAGGACATCTGTCCAACTATGTTCATAACAGCATTATCTGCAATAGTCCAAACCTGGAAGTAGTGTAGATATTCCTCAATTGAAGAACAGATAAAGAAAATGTGTTACATACACACTATGGAGTACTACTCATTGGTTAAAGATGACATCTTCAACTTCAAAGACAAATGGATGAAAATAGAAGAAACCTTCCTGACTGTGGTAACCTAGGCACAGCAAAACAGCCATGGTATGCCCTCTATCATCAGTGAATATTAGACATAAAGCAAAGGATAAACAGCCTACAATTCAAAACCCCAGGAAGGGAGGAAATGAGGGGGACCCTAAGAGAGACAAACATGGACCCCAGAGAAAGTGAAAAGGACAATAACTGAGTACAAAGGGAGCAAGGGAGGATGTGTTTCAGAGGTATGAGAGAGAGGAGTGGAGAATCATTGAGAACCAGATAAAATGAGGGATCAGGAATGGCAATTTGGTGGAAGGATAAAGGAGAGCAATGAAACTGTTACAATGATAGAGGGAGTCATTATGGGGTTTGTGAAGAAACATGCACTAGTAAATTCCTCAGGAATCTACAAGGATTAGGACAACTAAGAATCTAAGCAATATTGTAAAGACTACCATAAATACCCTTCCCCAATAATGAGGTTGGCGACTAACTTAAATGCCATCAGAGAGCCTTCATACAGTAGTTGATGGAAGCAGAAGCAGAGATTCAAAGCTAAGCCCTCAGCTGAACTCCTGAAGTCCATTTGTAGACAGGCAGGAATGATGAGCAAAGAGGACATTACCATGTCGGGTAACCCCACAGAAACATCTGACCTGAGCAAGTGGCAGTTCACAGACAGTAGAATGACACCTGGGGAATCTGCATAAGACCTAACTAGTTCCCTGTAAGTGGGTGTCAAATATGGGTCTTGGGCAGTCTATTGGCCTCTGGCAGTGGAACCAGTATCTATCCCTAGTGCATGAACTGGCTTTGGAGAGCAAATTCCCTATGGATGATACCTTGCTCTGCCTTGATATGGGGGAAGGCTCAGTTTTGCCCCCAAAGATGAGACAGAGTTGATGATTTCCCATGAGAGTCTTCACACTTTCTGCAGAGTAGATGGAGGAAGGAAGGAAGGGAAGAGTTTGGGGGAGTGTGAGAATGGGATGAGGAGGGAAATATGATTGGTGTGTAAAATAAAATTATTTTAATTGAGATGAAATGTGAAAAAATAAATTAAATTATTAGAGATAGTAAAAAAGAAACAAAATTCTTGGCCAAACAAGTATAAATAGTGATTATGGTTCAGATTTGTTATTTTATAACTGATAGTGGAGACCCAAAATGCAGAGAGAAACAAGTATAGTAGGAACAAGACCAAGACAGAGAAGTGTCTCCTCCAAAGTTGGTATCCAAGGGCCTGGAGTTATAGCTCAGCCTTTAAAGTCTAGCCTCACAACCAAAAATACCAATCATTTCCCAAGAATTTCTATGTAAAACCTAAAATACAGCTTCTTGGTAGCCACAAATTTTCAGATAGGTTCACTTGCTGGTGGTGCTAAGAGGCATTCAGGTTTGAGCCTATAATGGAAGATTCCTTCCATAGTACACAGACAAATTTCCAAGCAAAACAGTGTGCTACATTACAGACAAAAAAGTTTTATGGTCAGTATGTCATATAATGCTTCCCAGAGCTAGTGTTAAATGTACTTTTGATATATGGAAAGGCCAAAAGAGATGGAGTCATTATCCAGGGCGGCCAAAACCATGACTTAAATAAAAATGAAAAATAAAAAATAAACTCCTGGTCAGAGAAACAGATTATAGATACACAAAAAGGACTGAATCAGACAAAAGTAACTATAAATGTGGAATAGTGTATTTAAAAGATGTTCACAAGCTTGAGGGAGAGACCTCATATAGGACATAGATTAAAGGAGTAACTTAAGATAATGAAATGTGTTATTATAAAAGAAATATAGAATCCAGGCATTGTTGGCACATGCCTTTAGTCCCAGTAATCAGGAGGCAGAGGCAGGCAGGTCTCTGTAAGTTCAAGGCCAGCCTAATCCAGAAGAGCTATTTTCAGGATAGCCTCCAAAGCCAAAGAGAAATACTGGCCAGAAAAACAAAAAAACAAAACAAAAAAAAAAGAAATATAGAAATACATGTAACATGATGATAAAATATACAGGGAGGGTCTGGATTCTGTACATTATTGTGTTTCTTTAAATTTTTTGGACACAGAGAGACATTTGATTCTAGAGACCGCTGAGATAAACCAATATATATATTTTAAACATATATTGACTTCAAAATTTGAGTCTAAGGATATTTAATTTTGTAAAAGAGGTTGCACTTTGTTTCCACAGTTGATGGGAACCTACGGATTCCTTCAAGGCTATGTTTTGATGAACTATGTGCCCCTGAAACAATGCCCCAGGTGGTCCAACATCTAAAACAACTAAGGTCATTCAAACTCTTCACCAATTACTGCCCAGATTTGGCCATGGATCTGGTTTTCCTCAGGATTCCAATGGGAATGTCAATGCCCCAAATAGCAGGTAGCAGTTTGTAGAGAACTATGGCCAATTTCACAAGTATTGTTTATCAAAGTTTGTTTTTGTTTATACAGGGTTGATGATAAATAATTGATGAGCACAGACAATCTCTTTCTAAACAAAATGAAGGATAGCTGGGTGTTGGTGGTGAATTCCTTTTATGCCAGCACTTGGGAGGCAGAGACAGGTTGATCTCTTTGAGTCTGAGACTATACTGGCCTACAGAGCAAGTTCCCAGGACAACCTCCAAAACAATACAGAGAAACCCTGTCTCAAAAAAAACAAAAAAAAGATAAAGAAAGAAAATGGGGTATAAATGTTATATAGAAATGAATAATTGGTATTGCTCTAGATTTTGGTTTATTGATACAAATTTATGGTCAATTATGTTTTATATATATACATATATAACACTTGTTTTAAGTATTATTTTTATAATTTTTTAGAATATAATATACCATTAATAAATACAGATTATAGCTATTCATCTATAAAAGTCATAACTTATAGTTATGTTAGTTTTATAGATTACAGATATATTACACATTGACATGTATTCTTCAAAACATTTCCAAGAGCTACAGAATTTTTAATTTGAAATGGTATATTAACTTAGGACTTTTAATGGCAAAGAGAGACATCTGCTCTTGGAAGCACCAATTATATCAGAGAGGTTTATGGGCACCACAGAAATTAGCATGGTGTTTACCTTCAATATGTCACAGACAGCCAATTGGACTCAAAACATCTATTGCCTGGACTATGTGACTGTACACTGTGAAAAAAGAACGTGTGGGAATCACTTAACAGTGGCAGCTGGGCTGACTGCCAAGGAATGGGATGGATCTTCACGATATCTGCTTCTCAGATAAAACTGCCAAACATTCTGCAGTATGTAAAAGAAAGCAACTGATGAACTTTGCCTGTATAAGACAAAAAGGATCTTCAATTTTTTGCTTCATTGAAAAGTCTGTGAAATACTCTCCCTATGGGCTGACAATGGATGCCCAAGTGATACAGAAGATCTTTTAATGATTGTCCAGGCAGCGAGTTTTCTCTGTAAATTCTAGATTTATACAACATTTTTACAACACATTCTTTTTTTACTTATGTAATATTAAATATTTCTGGTGTCTTTGATGGAGTTGAGTCTTGAGGACTGATAGTTACAGGTAGGGTTTCCTCTAGATATAATAAAAGATAAATTGTACATAAAATTTTAGACTCTCAAATACAGGAAAGATGATAAACTATTTTCATATTGTTTGCAATGTAAATGGAATAAATATTATGACTGTGATATTTACTTGATAACATAACTTTTTCTATAATGAAATTAAAACCTGCTTTATTTAGACAGATAAAGGGGGGTGATGGGTGATGTCTTATGTATATCTCTTATGGACTGATGAATAAATGTCTTTTGGATAATGGATAGGAAGAATTTATATAGGCGCAAATTCCAAAAAAATGCAGGGAGGAGGAAGATATAGTCAAGAGATACCATGTAGCCAGGAGTGAGGCAGGACTTAAGGAAATTACCTATGTAAGTCACAGATACAGATTAATGTAAATGGGTTAATTTATAAGAACCTGGTAAATAATAATCATAAGCACTTGGCAAAAAATGTATAGATACTAAGCCTCAGAGTGACTGCTTCATAAGTGATGTTAGCTACATGGAAGATGGAGAGAAAATAGCATAGAAGGACCAAGACCAGATGAAGAAACGTTTTTATACAGCATGGACAATACCCAAACTTGAAATCATGTAACAACAAATAAAATCTCTGATAAAAGTAATGGGTTAAATTATTTTCTGTTCTTACCCCAAACCTAAAGGGTATTGGCCTTGTAATCATTTACCATCAAGAGCCCAAAGATGATGTCAGAATACCAAAAAAATTGAATGAGGAGATATCAAATTTGTATTCAACTGTATATTTCAACCCAGTTAAAATACATTCATAGTGCTTTAAAGTAATATATGTAACATCATAGTCATCAAATTTCCAAGGTATGGACCATGTGACCACATATATTGGCTGGTCTAGATGATATGTACAAAAGTGGCAGGGATATGTTAGCAATAACTAATGAGTATTTGACAGTATTAGAGTCAACTCCATTGTTGGAACCCATATCTGTCACTGTTATCAGAGCAAAGAAACTGACACCAAACTGGTCATGGTCCCTAGATAAATCAGCTATTATTATTATTTCATTTAAGGAGTATGCTGTTAATCTAATAATATATAGTTATATCCACAGATTTATGCCTCACACATCCTTCACTAGAGAAGCTTAATATTGAGATTATGGTGAACAAGACCTATCTCAATTTTTTTAACTTAACACTCCTATCAGGGTGGAGGTACCTATGAACTAATGGAATAATTGGATTCAAAGAGAACATAAAGGAAAGAAACAGTAAATGACACTAGTGAAGGAGAAGTTTACAGACAGTATTGGAGCAATCAACAAAATGATCAAGTGTGTGAGAGTGAGGCCAAAACCAAAACAAGCTGAAGACAACCAAAATCTCAGCTTGTTCGTTGAAAGTAGAAACAAAGTCATAAAATATTTACAAAAAAATATATGTATGGTCCCTAGCTACCAGGAATAGGAAAATCTGATTTTCAGTTGCATAACATCCTCTATTTTTATTAATTTTCTGATTGATAGAATAAAATGGATTGGGAATTGATGACATTGGGGTAGATTAGTAAAGAGGTGGTATACTAGAAGGTAAAAGAAACATGATCTTTTTGAGATATATTGTAAAAATGTTGAAATATACAGAAAAACACACCAAAAAGTAGTACATTTATTAATGACATACAACAGAAAGATCAGACATATATTGGTACTTAAAATTAAACCACACCAATATTGCCAAATTGTTATTGGCATATTGAATTTTGTCTCATCACTATTCTGATGAAATGTAGGAAAACCATGTAAAATCATCTGTGTGCTGGATCCTAGTATGCAATTAAAACATAAATACTTGACTTTCACTTCTATTCAGGAGCAGTGATAATCCCTCCTCAGATGTTGTTTCTTTCTTGTTTTGTATCTCGAATATGATCCATTGTTTCCTTGTACCTTACCTGGTTCTATGCCTTCTGCTTTCCCTATATTCACGATCCAGGGTTCTTTGTTTTGTTCAAGACAGGTGATTAGTAGTGGTTTTGATTCAGAAAGGCCTACAAATAAGAAGAGTGATGATTAATTTACATAATGAGGAAAAGAGTTGGGTTGTAACACAGACTTGTACTCACTGAACTAAAAGGAAGATAAGGAGAGACTCATAAGTGAAGTCTTATAAGTACATACTTGACAGGTGTTGTAAACTTTTATGAAAGTAATTGTAATATTTATACCTTCAACTTCACTTTCATTACACAATTACAAATATAAAAGTATTTGATTCAAACTGCATTCTCATGTTATTGCTGCAGATTAAATGTGAAAGAAAACCACCATATTTGATTAAGTTAAGCTTTAGCTAAGTTAACAGACCATTTAAAATATGCAAGTAAAATTGAAGTAAAGATTACACTCTAGGAATAATTGGGAGCTGGATTCATTTATAAGAAAGCAATTCAAACTATTAGTACAAGTTGTTACGCATTCCTAGTGCTAAGTTGTAATCAGAAAATTATTTATTCCCACCTACAGAAACCAGGTTGCTATAATTCTCCAACATGACATCTCTATACAATTCCCTCTGAGATGTAGGCAAGCATTGCCATTCCTCCTTGGAGAAACTGATGGCCACATCGTTGAAAGTCAACAATTTCTGAAATGAAAATTGATTCCCCTTGTGATGATGGTTTGAGACCTTATTTGCCCCAAAGGAAAGATCATATTACTAAAGGACTTGCTGTGTTATCAGTAATCCATCTGCAGTTTTCAAATGTTATATGTTAAGAGGGAGCATCTTGTGACTTTTTAATAGAGATCAAAGTGAACTACATCTAAATTCTGCATAAAATTTGTGTCTTTTTTCAGTGATGAACAACATCTGAAGTTCTCCATAGTAGGAATTGTGTATCAATATTCATCTCTAATATCAGAAAAGTAACAAATCTTACACAGTATGCATTCATATAGATAAGTCATACTAGAAATAACAGGCATGGAAGAGTTGAAAGCAAGATATGGCATAGAAATAACAGTGCTAATAAAGAATTTCTATTAAAAGTACAATAGCTGGGCATTGGTGGCACACGCCTTTAATCCTAGCACTCAAGAGGCAGATGCAGGTGGATCTCTGTGAGTTCGAGGCCAGCCTGGTCTCCAGAGCGTGTGCCAGGATAGGCTCCAAAGCTTCACAGAGAAACCCTGTCTCGAAAAACCAAAAAAATAAAAGTGCAATGAAGCAGCCAAACTGATCCATAACGAGGTGAGTGACCCTCTGCTCTTACCCAACTCCTGTCCAAAGCCCCATTCACCCCGATCTCTCTGTATCCGTGCCTGCTTGGGGTAGACACACCCCGGCAGGGAGTAGCTCTCTGAGTCTGGAAACACACCACTTTCTTTCCGGTTCCACTGACCTGAACCATATGGAAGCCTAACTCCTTCAGAGTGAGGAGTATACCAGGAGAGGCAAGACCATCCAGAGCTGTGGACATTGGATCCCTGGGCCACACACAACATTGGGTCACAAGAGGAGATAGAGATACCCCACCTGCACCCACTGGAAGAAAGACCAATATGACACCAACAGAATCTAGGGACTCCACACCAGCAAGATCTGAAAAGCCCAACACAGAGCATGAAGAAGAGATGGACCTCAAAAATTATCTCGTCAAGATGATAGAGACCTTTAAAGAGGAAACAAGCAAAGCCCTTAAAGAAATAGAAGAAAAAGCAAGCAAAAATTTACACAAAGTGGAGGAAAAGACAAACCAAAAAATACAATAAATAAATAAATCTTTTAAAGAATCTAAAGAAACCCAAGAAAAACAACGAAACAAATGAAGGAAGCTCCTGAAACAGTTCAAAGCATGAAAGCTGAAATAGACACAATAAGGACAACACAGAATGAGGCAATGCTGGAAATGGAAAGGCTGGATAAATGATAAGGAACTAAAGATGTGAGTATAACTAATAGAATTCAAGAGATGTAAGAGAGAATCTCAGTTATTGAAGACTCGCTAGAGGATGTATATCCATCGACCAAAGAAAACCTCAAGTCCAACAAATTCCTAAAACAAAATATCCAGTAAATATGGGACACTGGGAAAAGACCAAAACTAAGAATAATAGGTATACAAGAAGGTGAAGAAACACTGTTCAAAGGTACAGAAAACATATTCAACAAAATCATAGAAGAAACCTTCCCCAACCTACAGAAGGATATGCCTATGAAAGTACAAGAAGCTTACAGAACACCAAACACAATGGACCACAAATAGAAGTCCCCCCAACACATAATAAACAAAACACCAAATTTACAGAATAAAGAGAAAATATTAAGAGCAGCAAAGGAAAATGGCCAAGTAACATATAAGGCAAACCATTCATAATCACACTTTACTTCTCAATGGAAACTCTGAAAGCCAGAAGGTCTTGTATAGATACCCTACAAGCACTAAGGGAGCATGGATGTCAACCCAGTCTACTGGGCCCAGCAAAACTTTCAATCACTATACATGGAGAAAACAGGATATTCCACGACAAAAACAGATTTAAACAATACATATCCACAATACAGCATTACAGAAGTTTCTGGAAGGAAAACTCCAACCCAACGAACATAACTACACTCAAAATATCAAAGGCAATAGATTATCTAATTTTACCAATCACAAGAAGGAACAGGAGGGCAAAATCCGCACACTATGACACCACCAACAATAAATCCAATCCAAACAGGAACCAACAAACAATGGACATTAATATCGTTAAATGTCAATGATCTTAACTTACCCATAAAAAGACACATGCTAACAGAATGGATACAAAGATAGAATCCATCCTTCTGCTGTTTACAAGAAACACACCTCAACTTCAAAGACAGGCATTACTTCAGAATAAAAGGATGGGAAAAGATGTTATAATCAAATGGGCCCAAGAAACAAGCTGGTGTAGAAATCCCAATATACAACAAATTAGACTTCAAACTAAAATCAATCAAAAGAGATGAAGAAGGGTATTTCATACTCATCACAGGAAAAGACCATCAAGATAAAGTCTCAATCCTGAACATCTATGCCCCAAATACAAAGGCACCCACATATGTAAAAGAAACATTACTAAGCCTCAAATCACACATAAAACCACACACACTTATAGTAGGAGACTTCAACACCCCCTTATGTCACTATACAGGACCACCAGACAGAAACTTAAAAAAGAAACAAAGGATCTGAAAGAAGTTATTACCCAACTGGGTTTAACGGATATCTATAGAGCATTCCATCCAAACTAAAAAGAATGTAACTTCTCAGCACCACATGGCACCTTCTCTAAAACTGACCACATAGTAGGCAGCAAAGCAAACCTCCATAGTTACAAAAGAATTGAAATAACCCCTGTGTCTTATCACATCACCATGCATTAAAGCTAGAATTCAACAGCAATACGAATGGCAGAAAACCTACATACTCTTGGAAAATGAATAACACCTATTTGCACCATTCCTGGGTTGAGGAATAAATAAAAAAAGAAATTAAAGACTTCCTAGAATCTAATGAGAATGCAGACACAACATACCCATACTTATGAGACACTCTGAAAGCAGTGCTAAGCGGAAAGTTCATAGCACTAAGGGCCCACATGAAGAAACTGGAGAAAAGTCACATTAGAGAATTGACAGAACAACTGATAGCTTTAGATCAAAAAGAAGCAAACTCACCAAGGAGGAGTAGACGCCAGGAAATAATCTACCTGAGAGCTGAAATCAATAGAGCAGAAACTAGGAAAACATTACATAGAATCAATGAAACAAAGAGTTGGTTTTTTGAGAAGATCAACAAGATAGACAAACCTCTAGCCAAACTAACCAAAAGGCAGAGAGAGAGAGAGCATGCTAATTAACAAAATCAGAAACAAAAAGGGGGATATATCAATGGACACCGAGGAAACCCAGAGAATCTTCAGATCATACATTGAAAATCTGTACTCCACAAAAATTCTAAAATCTAAAGGAAATGGACCATTTTCTGGATAGATATCACTTACCAAAATTAAACCAAGTACAAATAAGCCACTTAAATAGACCTATAACAACCTAATGAAATAGAACTAGTCATCAAAAGCCTCCCAACCAAAAAACCGCCCAGGGCCAAATGGCTTCACTGCAGAATTCTACCAGAAATTCAAATAAGAGCTAACTCCAGTACTCCTTAAACTGTTCTGCACAATAGAAGCAGATGGGATATTGCCAAACACTTTCTACAAGACTACAATCACTTTGATCCCCAAGCCACACAAAGATATGACAGAGAACTACAGACCAATATCTCTCATGAACATTGATGCTAAAATATACAATAAAATATTGGAAAATTAAGACTTTAAAGAAAGAAATTAAAGAAGACACCAGAAAATTGAAGGGTTTCCAATGCTCTTGGAGAGGTAGAATCAACATAGTAAAAATGGCACTCCTGCCAAAAGCAATCTACAGATTCAACGCAATCCCCATCAAAATCCCAACACAGTTTTTCACAGACATTAAAAGAACAAGACTCAACTTTATATGGAAAAACAAAAAAACCCCAGAATAGCCAAATCTACTCTGCACAATGAAGGATCTTCTGGAGGCATCACCATCCCTGACTTCAAGCTCCACTATAGAGCAATAGTTCTGAAAACAGCTTGCTATTGGCACAAAAAAAAGATAGACCAATGGAATAGATTTGAAAACCCTGATATTTACTGATGCACCTACGAACACCTTATTTTTGACAAAGGTACTAAATCTATACAATGGAAAAAAGATAGCATCTTCAACAAATGGGGCTGGCACAATTGAATTCAGACATGCAGAAGATTGCAGATAGATCCATACCTGTCACAATCCACAAAACTTAAGTGCAAATGGATCAAAGAATTCACCATAAATCCATCCACACTGAATCTTCAAGAAGATAAATTGGGAATTACCCTTGAACAAATTGTCACAGGAGACCGCTTCCTGCACCTTACACCAGTAGCACAGTCATTGATGTCTCCAATTAATGAATGGGACCTCCTGAAACTGAGAAGCTTCTGCAAGGCAAAGGAAACTGTCAGTAAGACAAAACGACAGCCCACAGAATGGGAAAAGATCTTCACTGATCCCACATCTCACAGAGGGGTGATTTCGAAATATGTAAGGAGCTCAAGAAGCTAGCCACCAAAACACCAAACAATGAAATTAAAAAGTGGGGTACAGAACTAAATAGAGAATTCTCAACAGAGGAATCTGAAATGGCTGAAAGACACTTAAGAAAGTGCTCAAAATCCTTGGCATTCTTAGAAATGCAACTCAAAGCAACTCTGAGATAACACCATACACCTGTCAGAATGGCTAAAATAAAAAATACCAATGACAATCTATGCTGGAGAGTATGTCGACAAAAAGGAACACTCCTCCTTTGCTGGTGGGAGTGTGAACTTGTAATACAACTCTGGAAATAAGTATGATGGTTGCTCAGAAAAATGGCAATCAATCTACCTCAAGATCCACCAATTCCTCTCTTGGGTATATACCCAAATAATGCATGTTCATACAACAAGGACATATGTTCAAACATGTTCATAGCAGCATTGTTTGTAATAGCCAGAACCTGGAAACAACCTAGATGCCCCTCGACTGAAGAATGGATAGAGAAAATATGGTACATTTATACAATGGACTACTACTCAGCAGAAAAAGCCATTGGAATCTTGAAATTCACAGGAAAATGGATGGAACTAGAAGAAATCATCCTGAGTGAGGTAACCCACTCACAAAAAGACAAACAGGTATGTACTCACTCATATATGAATTTTAGACATAGAACAAAGGTTTACCAGCCTATAATCCTTTTCACCAATGAAACTAGGAAACATGAAGGACTCTAAGGAATAAATGGACCCCAGGAATGGGAAATGGCATGAACTCCTGAGCTAATTGTTATCATGAGGGTAGGGGAGAGGGAGCTACAACAATAAGAGCACAAGAAGAAGAGTAGAGGAGAAGCAATGGAGGAGCAGAGATATTGAGTTGGGGGAAGAATAGAGGAGAGAGAGCAGGATGAGAGATACCATATTAGAGGGAGCCACTATAGGTCCAAGAAGAGATCTGGAACTAGGGAGATATCCAGAGACCTAAAGGGATGACACGGTCTGACAATCCAGGCAATGGTGGAGAGGATATCCTAAAAGCCCTTTCCCTAAAATGAGATTTATGACTACTCTTTATGCCATCCTAGAGCCCTCATCCAGTGGCTGATGGAAGCAGAGACAGATATCCACAGATATACATTGAGCTGAAATCTGGAATTTAGTTGAAGAGAGGGAGGAATGAAGATCAAAGGGGTCTGTACCAGGTTGGAGAAAACCATGGAAACAGTTGGCCTGAACAAGGGGGAGCACAATGACCCCAGATGCTGTCTGAAGTCCAGAACAAGATTGATCCAGACCCCTGAACTAGGATATCAATAAGGAGGCCTCTGTACTCCAGGAGCCTCTGGTAGTGGATTAGTATTTTTCCCTGTTTTAAGAAGGGACTTTGAGAGCCCATCCTACGTGAAGGGATACACTCTGGCCCTAGACACATGGGGATAGGCCCAGGCCCAGCACAGGAAGATTTGGTGGACTTTGCAGAGCCCCTGTTCATGGCCATACCCTGTCTGGGGAGTGGAGGGTGGATGTGATGGGGGTAGGTCATGGGTGGGGGAGGAGGAATGGGGGTGAGGGGAGGGAGCGGGACAGGGGACTTACTTTTGAAACAAGCTTGTTCCCTAACTTGAACTATTAAAAAAATAAAGCAGGAACACAGATTTCCTACAAAGAGAATATACAATAAATGTTGAGCTCTACAAAGTAAGCATTTCTTGGTGGACTGTCAATCTGTTACATCTTTGTACATACATTTACCTGAGAACAAGCCATCTGTCTGTCCCCTTCTTTATGGATCCTTTCCAGAAGTTTATCTTAAAGTTTAGCCTTCCTGATACTATTATGTGTGTAAGGCTAAAGCACCTTCATTCCATGCTACCACACACAGAAACTGGAAAGCAGCTTAAAATGTCCTTATTTCATTACTCGCTCCACAACAAAGATGAAAAAAACATGAACTTTTACAGAGAGAGCAACTGTTAGTTTTTCCTCTCCTGCATTCGGAGGATCAGGTATTACAGCTGATGTTCATTATCTGCAACCTGATTGTTGACATCAGTACCCTTCTTTACACTTTGAACAGGCTTTTTAAATGGAGTCTGATCATGAATTAAAACAACACTGACACCTGTTTTTGAAATTGTGGATGGAATCTGAGTGGCAGCTACAGTTGAAAGTATTTATCTCATTGTGTGGGAAACTGATGCCTCACCACTGTCTCCAAAACTCTTTCCCCTTTGGTTTCCGTACTTCAATATCTAATTCCACTATTTCATACTTTTGCAAATGTCCTTGTTGTATGTATGTCTGTGCATGTTTTGGGTATATGCCTAAGAGTGGAACTGCTGAATCTTGCAGGTGAATGATTCCCATTTTCCTAAGGAATCTCCATACTGATTTCCAAAGTGGCTGTACAATTTGGCATTCCCATCAGCAGTGGAAGAGTGATCCCCTTTCTCTACATCCTCTCCAGCATAAGCTGTCATTGGTGCTTTTTATTTTAGCCATTCTGATAGGAGTAAAATAGTATATGAGTTGTTATCATTTGCATTTCCCTGATGGATAAGAATGTTGAGCACTTTATTATGTGTTTGCAGCCATTTTATATTCTGTTGAGAATTATCTATTAAGTTCTGTACCCCACTTTTTATTGGTATTAGTTGTTGTTTGGGTGACTAGATTCTTGAGTTCATTGTATATTTTGGAAATCAGCCCTCTGTCAGATATGGCATTGGTGAATCTTTTCCCATTCTGTCGGCTGTATTGTTGACTGTATTCTTTGCCTTACAAAAGCTTCCAAGTTTTAGGATGTCCCATTTATTGATTGTTGATCTCAGTGTCTATGCTACTGGTGTTCTGTTTTCTAAGTAGTCTCCTGAATCAATTCATTCAAGGGTATCACCTACTTTCTCTTCTCAGATGTTCATTGTGGCTAGATATATGTTGAGGTCTATCATCCATTAGGACTTTAGTGTTGTGTGCCAGTGAGTATGGATCTATATGCAATCTTCTAAATGTCAGCATCCAGTTATGCCAACAACATTTGTTGACGATGTTTTTTTTACATTGTTTAACTTTAGTTTCTTTGACAAAATTAAATGTTGTTAGGTATGTTGTTGACTATCAGGGTTTTAAATTTGATGTCATTGGTCTACTTGTCTATTTTTGTTCCAATGGAAAACTTTTTTCAGTACAGTAGCTCTGTAATATCACTTGAAGATGGTGATTGCAATGCCTTAGGATGTTCCTTTATTGTATAATGTAGTTTTGGCTATCCTGGATCATTTGGTTTTCATATGAAGTTGAGAATTATTCCTTCAAGGTCTGTTAAAAATTGTACTGGGATTTTTATGGGGATGGCATGGAATCTGTAGATTGCTTTTGGCAAGATTGCCATTTTTAATATGTTGATCCTACCTATCCCAGAACGTGGGAGATCTTTCCAATTTCTTTTATATTCTTTAATTTCTTTCTCCAAAGACTCAAAGTTCTTGCTATACAGGTCTTTCATTTGTTTGGTTAGTTTTATACCAATATATTTTATGTTGTTTGGGGCAATTGTAAATGGTGATATTTCTCTGATTTCAATCTCAGCCTGTTTATCCTCTATATAAACAGGGCTACTGATTTTGTTTCAGTTAATCTTGTATCCTGCCACAATGCTGAAGGTATTTACCAGCAGAAGGAGTTCCCTGGTGGGGTTTTTCAGGTTACCTATGTAAACTATCATATCACCAGCAAAAAGTGAAAGTTTGATTTCTTCTTGTCAGATATAATCTACTTTTTTTGTCTAATTGCTCTATCTAGAACTTCAAGTGCACTACTGAAGAGGTATGGAGACAGTGGACAGCCTTCTCTTGTTCCAGATCTGTGATGCTAATGATTTGAAAATGAGATTATACCACACCTCCTGTACCTGGGTTTGGCAGCCAGGAATTTCTTCCTGGTAATCCCTATGTAGAGCAGGAAGGTATTCAGTGCCCAGACAACATAGTAGCCTAGGAAGAGCAAGGTCTTCCTGCTCTTTGTGAAAAAATGGTGCCTAAATAGAGGGAAAGAAATAAGCTAACAAACTAGCTAGGCAGGGGAAATCCCCACCTGTTTGAATTACAGATGGAATCCAACCCCATCCCCAGCCCCAGCTGTGCATCTCTATGCAAGTCTTGATGATGCCATAGAAGGACAACACAGCAAAGCAAGCATAGTTAGTCATTGTTTTTAAAGGGAACAATACCATACTAAAAGGAAATATCAAGTTAGTCATCTATCCACCATGACCTGTGACATATAGCTCACTCTAAACTGGATAATGTTTTCTGATATCCAGAGAGTTTGGAATTTCAGTGCTACAATGAACAAGGTAAACACTTGGCAGTGGAATGAGACAGAGAGCAATAGGCACCCAGGAAGTGTCTGAAGCACATAGAAGACACAGGCATTATTTAGTTCATCTCTAAGGGTAAAGTAAAGATGCATTATTTTTGGATTACAGGATGTATGAGAGACAAGATACAAAAATTGTATTCTGTGAGGGTTATTTAAATGTATATCGAAAATGCAGGATTTTTTCTGTCTTATTTCATTGGTTTCCTATTTTTTTGTGTTGGCTATTTTTTCAAATGGGTACCTTGTAACTTAGTCTGCTTACAGATTCATTAGGTTGATGAGAATGATCTTGTACTCCATTTCTATGATTTCAAACTATTCTACACTGGCATCCTACAGCTGTCTGAAATCCTTAAAGGTATTTTGTCTGTTTCATACTTTTTGTTGTTGTTGCAGTTCAGTTTTTTAAGATTTTTGTCTCACAGTCTGGACTGTAACTCCTATGGAGAATAGCTGGACCTCAAACTCACAAACACTTGCTCTAGGCATTAAAGTTCTGGGCTGAAATGCTTGTGCCACTATAAGTGATCTTCTCCAAACATGCTAATTATTAGGTTCAACTGAGACACCTGAAATTCATGTGTTGAATTTTCTTCCCCAAAATTGGTTGTCTTCTAACAATATATACATATTCCTAACACAAAATGATCAGTGACAAAAATTTCTGAATTCTAGTCTTCCAAAACCACAACACTAATAATTTTGACTGCTGAAATTTCAAGCTGCTCTTTTCCTCAGGGAATAAAAAATTCCACATTGTAGGGAAGAACTGCAAATTGTGCAAATAGTTTAGCCAAAAGTTGCAAAAATGATTGAACTTGCATTATAAATAATGCATGATTTATCTGCACTGACATTCTTTCCCTCAGTTTATATTATGTATTTTAATAAATTAAAGCAAACTTAAAATTAATCTGGAATAAAAATGTAAACAACAGAAAAAGAAGAGATAACAAAACACCCACCTTGTTCTTTTTTGCCACACAGTTTTATTTCTTTCCTAAATTATAGTCTTCATATCATATATATTAGACATCATGTATTCCCCAAAGAAAACACATGCCACTCTCTTCCAACAGAGATGATTCTCTTTCATCTTCTTCTTTTTCTATTATGTATTTCAGACACCACCTGGTTGCCTCCTGCCCTCTGTTTCATTACAGTGCAAATGGTCCAATACACTGAAAAAATTTCATTTGGCTTCTTCAAGCAGCCATCTATCATGAATAGCCCTGTAGTTTGGGGTGGAAATGTACATTTTACCAAAAGTACATTGAAAACAAGGAAGAAGAAAGGAAGGAAGGAATGGAAAAAGGAAACCAATAAGAAATAAGAAAATGTTGCATTTTAAGTTGGCAGTGTGTTACATGTCTTTAATTGCAGCACTTGGTATTAAAGCAGAGACAGGCAGATCATACTGAGTTCTAGGCCAGTATTCTTTACACAGAGAGTTCTGTGATAGCCAGGACTATTATACAGAGAATTCCTATCTTGAAAAAGCAAAACAAAATTCCATTTTCAGGTGGTAATGTATCAAGGATTACCTTTGAGCTTCTGTGGAAATAGTTAGATTTTTAAGAAAGGGATTATTATAAACTAGTCTACGTCTTGAAGTAACTACTATACCGTTTCTTTTTAAATGAGTTCAGTCTCAAGTCTCATCACAGCGATAGAGTCAATTGACCTTGCCTAGAGGAGACTGAAGTTTATAATTATCTATATCTTGATATGAAAGTCATTCTCACATGCATGCTGTGTGATGATATAGTAGGAGGTGCTGAGAAGGAAGGCTGAGTCTGTGCTATGTTGAGATGAGACTCTAAGAACTAACTGACAGCTTTATTTTATCCTGGTCCCCATTCTACTACAAAAGTGACTTTCAACTCAACTCAACCCTAGATCAATAATCTCATGTAATTAATGCTATAAGGACAATTTAAATGACTTCCCACCAAATAAATGTCACTTCAAACATATAAAAAAAAAAGCTTTTCTGTACCTTTACCAGTAATTGAATCAGAGATAGCCTCCTAACACATCTCAGGTCTGTATCTCCAATGCAGCCTAACCCTCCCCTGGAAGGGAGACACATCCTTAGCAAGAATAGTAAGTCACTGGATTGAAACAAGACACTACCACAATGAGAGGGAACATCAGACACAGAGTTTATCTTTAGAACCTCTTTTGTCACATATGGATTATTCCAAACCTGTTTAAATTGCCTGATATCCTGAGTGTTTTGAATGTCAAAATCTTAGCAGTGGTTTGAGACAGAGGGCAGAAGGTGTCTAGGTGTTTTCTGAAGCACAATGTGGAAAAGACATGCTGGATCGGAATCACCCCTGTGGGCAAAGAGGAATTTTATTTCAGAAACATAAGATGTTTGATAGACATTATGTGAGGGTTTTAGTCTTGGCAGTAATTAAAATGAGGGTCCATATATGAGGGGGTTTTGCTGTCTCCAATTTATACCTTTGCTATTGATTTTGGTGTTTGTTTTTGCAAATGGGTGTCTTGTACCGAGTCTGTTCACAAACGCACTAATTAATTAAGAGTGACCTGGTATTACACTCCTATAGTTTACTAGTTCTCAGTGCTAGGGTCCCAGAGCTACCTTAATACATTAAGCATACTTTTTGTTTGTCTGTTTTGTTTTGTTTTGATGCTGTTGCTCTTCTGTCTTTAGACGTTTTCCCCCCAATGTAATCTAGGTGTGCTAGTGTTAGGTCCGTGTTGACCTAACACTGACATAAACTGGACTCTGAATTCTTAATGTTGGGATTAAAAGCCTGTGCTATTATGAGTGACTTTTTCCAAATATGGTAATTGGCAGGTTCAATTGTGTTACTTGAAATTCATACATTAAGGTCTTTTCCCCTAAGATTCAGGTCTTATGTTAAATGATCTTAATAACAAGAGAAAAGACAGAACTCGAAACCCCATCACATCCAAAAGACTCCTGGAAGCTTAGTGTCTAAAATTTCTGAATTCTAAAGTCTTCAAAATCCACATCCCAAAAAATTTTGAATGTTGAAACTTCAATCTGAAAAGTTGTCAAGAGAGGAAAAAAATGACACTTGAAAGAGGAAGAATTCAAAATATTGCAAATGGATTAGCCAATGATTACAAAAAGGCATTAGTCTTAAATTAAAAGAAAATTCATGATGTGGCCTGGCTTTGGTGACTAATCCTAGCACTATGGAAGAAGAAGTGGGCATATATCTGTGAGCAGAATTCTAGCTGGTCTACAGAGGAAGTTTATGTACATCTTGGGCTTTTACCCAAAGGCAATCTGTCATGAAAAACCAAAATAAAAACAACAACCACAACAAAATCTGTATTTGTCTGCACTGATATTCATTCCTTTTGGTGGTAATCTCGATTTTAATAAATTAAAGCAATGTTGCTCAGAAGTATGACCATAAAAATATTTGTTCTCATGAGAATAATAAACCTAGCAATGACCTGGTAAGTTGGCTCAAGCCTTTTATGCCTGCACTTGGGATGCCGAGTCAGATGAATCTTTGTGAGTTCCAGGCCAGCATGGTTTACAAAGTCAGTTCCAGGACAGGCAGGACTTTTGCACTGCGAGAAGCATTTCTGGAGAAACAAAACAACAACAGCAACAACAAAACATAAAAAAGAAAACAAAACACTCCAGTGTCTGTTGCAGTATTTACTTCTTTTGTGAGAATTGCAGTGGTTACACTTTAGGCTAACCACTAAATGCTTGGAAAAAGCTAGTGGCTTTAATCCTTTACAAACACCTTCAATTCCAACACTAAGAAAACACAGGCTGGTAGATCTCTGATTTGAAGCCAACCTGAGCCACAGAGACACAAAATCTCTCAAACAACACTAATTAATAAAGGAAACAAAAGGAATGCTTGAAGTAGTGTGGTAGCCTTCAAACTCACAAGTAAGGAGCAGAAACACAGTTACTGAGTTTTGGAAAAGACTTGGCTAAAGGAAGAAATGTTGCAACAACAAAAAAAAAGATAAAAACAAATAAGCAAAGGAAATTACATGTAAAGAAGAGAAAATCATAACACCTTTCCCTTTTGGCCACACAGCTTTAAATCCTACCCAGATCACTGTCTTCACATTATGTCTATCAAACCTCATGATTTCACAAAAGAAAATACATGCCACACTCCCTGCCAACAGAGATGGCCTGCTTCAGCCTCTGCCTTTTCTGTTTTATACATCAGACACTTCCTGGGTGCCTCCTGCCCTCTCTCTGTCTCATTCTAGTGCCAATGGATCACAACATTGAAGAAAACTGATTTGACCTCTTTTAGCAGCTATCAATCATGAGTAGCTCCTAGATCAAAGTTGGAAATTTATCAATTTTTATCAAAAGTACATTGAATATGCAAGGTAGAAGGAAAGAATGAACACATGGAAGAAGGATAGAGTGAGGAAATGAAAAGATTCCATTTTAAGGCAGTAAGTTATCAAGGATTACATTTGGGATCTTGTAGAATTAAATTGGTTTTCACAGGAAGGAATGGATAAAGTTCATGCTCCCACTGCTCATAAACACCCTGCAATTCCTGTTAAAAGTCTTTTCAAGTCTCATTTCTATCACAGCAATATACTCAGCCTACCCTACCCAGCTAATTCTCAGGTTTATAATTGTCCCCATCATTTTTTCTCTGATTTTACCCCTCATTCAGCCCTCATTACTCTAACTCAAGGTCATTCTAGAAGGGAAACCTCCTCTCCCAAAGGTTCTTTTTAAGGTAGAAAGTCCTTCTTCTGGCACTCAGAGCCAAAGTAAGGATCCCATCTGACCACACCCATAGATGTAGAATTCCTGAAGCTGCTTATCAGTCACTGGACAAGGATGGTAATGGCAGTCATTGTAGGTAGAGGAATTCTCTTAGTCTTCCACCACATCCCCATTTGCATATAGTAAAGGGTCACATCCAGGACAAGGGATTGTTTTTCCATAGGGTTTTGGGAAAGAAGCTGAAAAGCAAGCCCGTATAAATTATGTTTCCTTTGTTTGCTGAACGTGTCTTTAACTTTGTGTCACCAGCCCTATGCTTCCAACTGCAGGTTGTCCAGGCTACACCTTCCCTGTGTGGTTCCCACATCAGCTTATCTAGAAGCCTGGCAGAGCCCTTCCCGGGTATTTTATTGAAGGCATATGCAAATATTTATCACCCTTTCCCTTGGCTTCTACTTCCAGTTGATTAGCTCTCCAACATTGTTATGTCTTGCTTATTTATCAGTATGTATTTGGTCATCCTAACCACCTTGCAGAACTGCATGAAGCCCAATTTAAAGTTGGTCGTGGCCATACCTGCACAGTAGGAAGGTGGAGCTGCTCCTTCCAGAGGCTCAAGACTTAGCCAGGCAGGAGCAAGACCAAAGCACAAGATTACGAGGCTAGGGGAGGGGTCAAGTTGGGCTTGGTTCAAGCAGAGGAGACGGGGCCAGACTTGGTGCACTGCTGGGGCCTCCAACTGTGGGACCTGCCTTGAGCCACAGCTACCACCCAATTTACCATATAATTACATGAAGGTACTTCTTGCCTGCATACTGTGTGATGACACTGTAGTTAGTACTGGAATGCAGTCTGTCCTGTGTTGAGATGAAACTATGGGTCCTGATCTAGAGTTTTATTGTTCCCAGGTCCTCATTTCTGTCCAGGAGATATTTTCAGCTGAACTGTGGTTCCACAGCACCATCTATGTAGGTGAGGAGATAATTTTAAATGACTTTGCACGAGCGACGTTATCAGTGCAAACCTGTCCCAAACACAGGAGCAAAATCAGTGAAGGATTCAAGATAATAAGAAGACATATCTGTGAGAACACAGTGTTTCAGGGAGGGATGCAGAATGCACAAAGGACCAGTGCTAAAAACATGAAGTTGATGAATATGGGACAAACTGGGAGGCTTTTCCAATACCCAAACATCCTTGGAGAGATTTTTAAACTGAAGAACAACTGATATAATAGGCATGAAGGACGGAGTTACATTGCTTAGTCTTTGTTTATCTTTCTTCATGCAATATTTTCTAAATGATGGATTCAATTTACTGGGCAATCCTCATTCTTTGAATGGCAGTGTACTCCTTTCCATGTATGAAGTAATGTATATGGATAGTATATAAGTACACTCCTATATAAGGTTATTTCCTTCTGAATTTTCTTTTCACTCAATTGTAGTACACACATGCATGTTTGTCTTTAGAATCTGAAGTCAGAATTATGATTGTGAGTGTAGTTTGAAACACAGTAATTTTATTAAATCTGAGAATTTCATGTGTGCGTGACATTCACTATGATCATTTTCACTCCTTTATATGCCCTCCTAAATCCTCTTTAAACTTGTCCACATTCTCAAGCTGTTGCAACCTCATGTCTTATACTTTTCATAATTCAAGTCCAATTTCTGATCTCCTTGTAAAGAGGTTTTAGAGGCCACCCACAGGTTCTTGGTTGACTTACTGGGTGCTGTAACACTAAGCTAAACTCGTCCAACCTGTCTAGAATGCTGGACTGTCAACAGCTTATCAGGTATGTCTAGTGTCTCATGAAGCCCTCCCTCATGCTAGATTATTGACAAGCAAGACCATGTACAGGTGTTATGTAGGCTTTCAAGTTGTTGTGTGTCCATGGATGCAGGGTTTCTTTCACTCAGAGCAGATACTCTTTGCTCTGATCTTCCCAAATATCTGCCTCTTACAATTTTTCTTGATGCTTTCTGATCCTTGGGGTGAGGAAGATGATACAAACATCCAACTTGTGACAGATCATTATAGAGTCACCTATTCCCTGCACTTTGGTCTGAAGAGTCTGGCATGTTGCAATAATTAAGAGGTAAATATGTGGTTTTGTTTGTCACTATGTTCATTTAGCAAAATAATTGCAATAATTTCATACATTTCACCTGTGTATCCTGAGTCATGAATTCCTGGACAGGTATACAGCACTAGGCCTCCTTTTGTGGAAGCCCTGAATCCAACCAGAAATGTTTTGTTTAGCCCAATTAAAATTTTACCACTATAGATATCATTTCAGTTTCTACTTATGCCAGTCATTAATGTAGTTTACCCCAATTATAATTTTGCCATTAATGCACCCATTTCAGTGTCTACTGAAGACAATTATTACTGGTGTTCACTACAATTATAATTTTGCCTCTAATGTACCAATTTCAGTATCTATTTTTGCCAATCATTACTGCAGATCAGTGTTCACAGCTGCATAGGTATAATGGTGAGTTTCTTCCTGTACCACCCTGCATGCATCTCAGTTGCTATGAAAGGCACCCAGCAGAGATGAAGCTACTTGAACAACACATGCATGATTTCTCTTGTCACATTCCCAAAGTGTGTGATGTATTCAGCAAGATGGTCTTGTCATTAAGTTCTAGTCAGCAACCAAGAAAAATTGCAATGACGTTTATAATTTTAGTGCTTCCTATCCACTCTTACCAACAAGTAAAGGAGACATATCTTTCATGTAGCATTTGTAGTTGGTACCCTATGGTTTCTGAAATGAGCACCAACCTATGTATAGGGTAATAACTCTGATTTTAGAGGAACAGATCCAAAACTTGAAAATGCTTTCTGTGAATGAACTCCAGATCTTCAGAGGAAGAGAGGAATAGGAGTTAATTAATACAATGATCTTGGAAAATATATCCTAGGGTACAGACTGATCTATTTGTTGGAATTTCTACCAGGAGTCAATTTCACAAAGGAATAGGTGCTAAGTTTCACTGAAAAGGTAAAGTAGGTGGTCTCATAAAAAGGTGAATTAAATAGAACCAGATAGGAATTGTGACTTTTGCCTGAAGATGCCTTACAGCAAGCTCCACTGTGAACCCTTGTTTATTTCTCTCTAGGTGGTCTCAGGGCATTTGATACTGTAGACATCCCTGCTCAGGCTGCTAGGTGTAGGAGATTTTTTTCTTTTGTGGATGTTCGTTAGGAGTGGTTATGAGGTAGAGGCATAAGATCATGATGGGATGAATCCCAGCCTGAGCTACAGAGAATTATTTTTTAAAACACTAAAAACAAAGTGTGTGTGTGTATGTGTGTGTGTGTGTGTGTGTGTGTGTGTGTGTGTTGGTTGGTTGGTTGGTTGGTTGGTTGGTTGCTCTGTGTATTACAACAATAAATACTCCTCCTACATATAAATGAAAACAAGATTAAAGTAAAGATAGCAGTGTCGAAGGAACAGAGGTACAGCTGTTTCTGGACTACAATTAGCAAGCTGCTCAAGAGTGACTCTTGCACCTGCCTGGCTAGAAAGCAGACCTTCAGGAATCCTTCCATGGCAACCGGGAGGCCAAATCCAGATCAGTGAGGAAAAGCAACAGGTAGCTACAACCCTCAATCACAATTTTTGCCCCCTCCCAGGAACCAAGAATTTCTGGAAAACACATGACAAGGAGTCTTCAGGTCCAGGACAGCTGTTTGTCTAGACAGTATGCAATAGCCCCAGATGGATGGAGGACTGAGAGTGGTCAAAAGCACTTTCAAAGAGGTATTTCATATTGATATTACAGGGTAAATTTTCCCCACAATACCACGCTAAGTTCAGTAGTAGATAACAGAGGCAAAAATCCATAAATAAAAAAAGTAAACCAATCACACTGCTCAGGGATGAATGTCCTCCATATGTGCAGGATTTTGGTATGTATTTTCCAGGTTCTGGACCGAGTGATTTTCACCTACACATGCTGGACATGTGCCAACTGCTTCAGACTATGCCATTTTCCCATCTTCTCTTCATGTTCAATATTATGTTTGCCAAAATTCACAGAAATAAGGCAGAGAATGGCCAAGTGCCAAATGCAGCTTTTCCTAAAGCCAGCTGTCAATACTAGATGCCGATTGTTGATTCTCTCCCTTGGGTAAGTCTTTTCAGCAGCAAAAATTAAAAAAGTAATTGTAGAAGTGAGTATGCTTGGAATCACTCTGGCCCTACACTGTGTTTTGGGGTTAGTAAATGATTCTAAAGAAAATATCTTGGGCCCAATATATGGTAAACACATGCATTCTATTGAGCTGTGTTCCTATCCCTGAATATTCCTCCAGGACACATTTGGAAGCCAGAAAAAGCCTACTCCAGAGAGAGTATTTAAAGGATTGTAAAAGTATGTCCAAGCTGTTGCTCTTGTTTTCTCACATTAGAATTCTAAAAATGAAATACTCTTTGTGCTAAAGGGACATAAAATAATTAACATAGTGATTTAAATAAAAAGAAAAGAAAATTCCCCCACATAAAAGGGTAGTACAAGACATAAGCATTCCAAAGTACACTTGTCGAAATGTGCTATAATGGTGAGCCAGGCTGGTCTAGGGAATTCCAAGAGAGCAAGGGCTACATAGAGAAACACTGATTCAGGAAAAATAACATAAACACAACACTTTCCCCTTAGAATGAAACCTGGAATCCTAACTCAGCTCCAACTCATTATCTCTGATGCTTCCATGGAAAGAGAAAACATCCTATCTAGCAAAGTAAGTAACTGTAGTAAAATGGACAGTACCACACTGAGAGGTAACATCATGACTGGAATTTATTATGATTCTGTGTTATAACATGTAGCTCAATCCAAATTTGTTAATGTTTCCTAATTTCTGAAAATTTTTGTATCACAAATGCTTTGGTGAACAAGGTAAAATCCTTGGCATTGGATTGAGACAGAGGTCCAGAGCTTCCCATGAGGTGTCTGAAGCAACGCATAGAAAAGACTGTTACGATAAATCTTTCTGCCAAAAGCTGACTGAACCCTACCGCCACACGGGCAGTCTCCGCCAGCCGCCCCAGTTCTGTCCGCTGCGTGGATGGACAAAATAACAGAGACATATTAGGTACAATGCTGCTTGGCCAATGACTAGGATTCTCATCTGTTTGCTCAGTCTTAATTATCATAAATCTATATATTTTATAAGACTTATCTTATCGGACGCCTTATTGGCGTCCCTTCTTGCTGGTGGCTCACATCCTGCTGCTGGATAGATAGTTAGATAACTGGCATTACTAAGCCTTATGATCATTGTCATGTTAAATTCATTCAACCAAAAAATAAAATAGTTATTCCAAAAAGACTGTTGGAAAACAGTCTACATATGCAGCAATATATTTGTCAGTACTACACTGAAACCATGTATTAAAATGATACTGGATAAATTTGACAATAATTGAAGGCATAAGTATTTAAAATGTAAATGCTTGTGGCAGGGTAAGTTTACTAATAACCATCCAATTCAACATTGCTGCATAATTTTCCGTATGTTTTATTTGACATAATATTGAACTTTTGTTTGTAATCACTTGATATTACTACTATTTTATTACAAGTGTTTGAAATTTTACAGAATGTAATATTGTTTTGTACTTAATATTTATTACCATTTTCTCGATTATCAATAAGTACAATATAGCTTGTGTTCAATTACTGCTGACTTGGAATGGTGAACATTCAGTTTATAGTAGTTTAGTGTAATAAGTGTCAGGATTTGCAATACAAAAAAGTTGTCAGAAAATGTGATCTGAAAATGCACATTGAAGCAGATGTGGGGACAAAAAAGCCTAATTATGTGAAGGCCTGAGTGAGTGTGTGAGTGAACTTCAGCTTTTACATGATTAGAATTAGGTTCAAGACACTCACTTCCCCTCACTGAATGAGGCTATGGATATTACAAAGCCTCCTAACTTTGTGTGAGGATATTTACCTTTTTTTGAGACAATTTCTCTGTGGCTTTAGAGGCTGTCCTGGAGCTGGCTCTAATAGACCAGGCTGTTCTGGAACTCACAGAGATCCATCTACTTCTGCCATTTCAGTGCTGGGATTAAAGGCATGCACCAGGTCCTCCTGGCATTCTTTTCTCCATACTTAAACCATGCCAATTATTCCTGTCACTGGAGACATAGTGGACAGGAATGCAATAGCTCTATAGTCCTTGTTCAAAATGAAAAAATAAGCTTGACTTCGTCCTTTCCAATTTGTATCCCCTAGATATCCCGATGGGACACTTTGAAAGTAGTGCTCAGAGGAAAGTTCATAGCGCTAGAGGCCCACCTAAAGAAACAGGAGAATAATCATACTAAAGAAGTAACAGCACAACTAAAATCTTTAGAACACAAAGAAGGGCTGGAGAGATGACTCAGAGTACAAGAGCACTGACTGCTCTTCTAGAGGTCCTGAGTTAAATTCTCAGCAACCACAGGTGGCTCACAACCATCTGGAATGAGATCTGGTGCCCTCTTCTGGCCTGCAGGCAAACATACAGGCAGAATACTGTATACATAATAATCAAATCTTGCTGGGCATTGGTGGCTCACACATTTAATACCAGCACTCAGGAGGCAGAGACAGGCAGATCTCTGTGATTTCAAGGCCAGCCTGGTCTCCAGAGCGAGTGCCAGGATGGGATCCAAAGCTACACAAAGAATCCCTGTCTTGAAAAACCAAAAAAGAAGAAGAAGAAGAAGAAGAAGAAGAAGAAGAAGAAGAAGAAGAAGAAGAAGAAGAAGAAGAGAAAGAAGCCAATACATCACTGAGGAGCAGATGCCAGGAAATAAAGAAATTGATGTCTGAAAACAATAAAGTAGAAACTAGGAGAACAATAAAAAGAATCAATGAAACAAAGAGTTGGTTCTTTAAGAAGATAAACAAGATAGACCAACATTGAAACAAACTTACCAAAATGGCAGAAAGTGAACATGCCATTTAACAAAATCAGGAACGAAAAGGGGGACATAACAACAGACAGGGAGTAAATCCAGAGAATCATTGGGTCATACTTCACAAACCTGTATTCCTCAAAGTTCGAAAATCTAAAGTAAATGAACAGATTTCACTTACCAAATGTAAATCCAGAACAGATAAGCAACTTAAATAGACCTATAACCCCTAATGAAATAGAAGCAGTCATCAGAAGTCTCCTAACCAATAAAAGCCCAGGACCAGATAGCTTCAGTGCAGAATTGTACCAGAAATTCAAGGAAGAGCTAACACTAATTCTCCTCAAAGTATTCCATACAATAGAAGCAGAAGGCTCATTGCAAACTCTTTTTATGAGGCTTCAACAACCTTGATACCCAAGACACACAAGACACAACTAAGAAAGAGAACTACAGACCAATATCCCTCATAACTATTGATGCAAAAATACTCAATAAAATACTGGCAAACCGAATCCAATAACATAGCAGACAAATCTTCTACAAACATACCAAAATCCATCAATGTAATCCATCATATAAACAGACTGAATGATCATCTCACTGTTGTGGAAGGTTCAAGGAGCCCAGAGACTAAACCAAGGTGTCTACACTCTGATGCAAAAGCAAAAAGTTTCTTTTTATTTCATGCTGGCCAGGTAGGATCACACTGCATGGTGGGCAAATGAGATGCCACCCAGCCAAAAAGTGAAGTCTTTAAAGGGGCAGACCATAAGTTTGAAAGCCACAAAATACAGTTTCAATGGTTACTTAACATCATATGAAGTACAGAGTTAGTCAGTAACTATACATTTTAAGGGAGATACATTTGAATGAGGAAACACAAGGCATGGGATGGCAGGGTTAAAGTGTTACAGGGTCTCTCAGATATCCCCTGGGCTGGAGGATCTTTATGACCAGTAATTACCAAAGGAATATTAACAGGAGTGGTAGACCTCTCCTTCTCTGAGAGCAGGGGATCAGGCTCCAGTCATGGGACTCCTGATTTAACAAGTTAAATTTTCCTTTATCATTAGGTATTCCCTTTCAGGGACTAAATTTTTAAACTTTTCTTAATTTGAATTTCTGGTCCCTCATCATTTTTTGAAAAAAGACTTTGACAAAATCCAACACCCCTACATGATATAGGTCTTGGAGAGATCAGGGTTAACAGGAACATACCTTAACATAATAAAAGCAATATACACCCAGCCAGATGTCCTAGAAGCAATGGGGGCCATACCAGCCATGCCTCCTGTGCAGAATATTCTTAAAGAGCAAGGCCATTGCCCAGGAAAAGGCTTGGGAAGAATTTACGGGGCGACACCTCAAACCCCTGATACAGAGGGTCCCTGGAGACCAGAGAGAATTGGGACATTTTTAAGGGGAGCCACTGTTCCACAGGCTCATATACCTTTAATTGCTATCACCTGGAAAAATGATGTACCTCTTTGGGTAGAACAATGACCCCTGAAAAAATATAATTGGCGGCTGCTCATGCGTTAGTTCAGGAGAAACTCAATGACTGTCACATTGTCGACTCTACTTCTCCCTGGAATACTCCAACATTTATTGTTAAGAAAATATGAGGTAGTTGGAGGCTGTTACAAGACTTGAGACAGGTCACCAAGAACATGATGCCCATGGTGCCTCTCAGCGAGGAATGCCAGCTCCTGTGGCCATTCTAAAAATTTGGTATTTACTTGTGATACATTTAAAGGATTTTTATTTCAATGTTCCTCTGAACCCCGCTAATTGTCAGTGTTTTGCCTTCTGTGTTCCATCTCTACCTTTAAGAGAGCCTTACAAGAGATATCAGTGGGTGGTTTTGCCTCAAGGTAATAGCTCTACCATGTGTCAAGTTTATGTTTCTCAAGCCATAGAGCCAGTCAGACAAAAATATTCTCAATTATTATTGTCAGCTCCAAAAGAAAAAAAAATTAGTATTATCTGCTTTTGAGATCTTCAGAACACCTTAGAATTGGCTGGCTTACAAATAGCACCAGGAGCCAGACGTTGGTGGTGCATGCTTTTAATCCCAGCACTTGGGAGGCAGAGGCAGGTGAATCTCTGTGAGTTCGAGGCCAGCCTGTTCTCCAGAGTGAGTGCCAGGATAGGCTTCAAAGCAAGACAGAGAAAACCTGTCTTGAAAAAACAAACAAAAAACAACAACAACAACAACAACAACAACAAAAACCAGGAAATCTAAAAATACTATTTCCATATCATTGTCTAGGGCATTGCTTGATTCGTAATGGGGTGCATCCTCAAAAGACTAGTCTCAGCTGGATGCCCTTCAAAATTTAAATAGTTTTCAAAAGCTTCTGAGGGATATTAATTGGATCAGACCCAGTTTAAAGATCACTATTGGACAACGTAAAACTCTCCTTGATATATTACAAGGCGATTCAGATCCCAGATCTCCTGAGTCCTTAGTACAACAGGATCGGAGTGTATTCATTTGATTGAAAAAACCTTAGAAGGAGCTCATTTGGATTATATAGATTATTCCCAGCTTTTAAAATTAGTAGTTTTTGGTTCTGCTAATGCTCCTCCAGGAATATTTTTTTTTGTCAAAAGAGCCTTATTCTTTGGGTTCATCCTCAGGCCTCTCTATCTAAAACACTGGTATCCTACCCTCAAGCTATTATTGCACTCCTTTGTTTATTTTTTATTTTATTCTTTTATTAGTTCAAATAAGGAACAATCTTGCTTCACAAGTAAATCACTTCTCACTCTTCCTCCCCTCCTCCTAACATCCCACCTGCCCCTACCCATCCCCCCTCCACTCCCCAGGCAGGGTAAGGCCCTCAAAAGGGGCTCCCCAAAATCTATCACATCATCCTGGGCCAGGCCTAGGCCCATCCCCATGTGTCCAGGTCAAGAGAGCATCCCTTAACATGGGATGGGCTCTCAAAATCCCTTCTTTTTTTAAAGGACCTTACATATTTTTATACAGTGCATTACCCCTGTACAAATGGAAAAAAAATATGTTCAACATTTCTAGAACAATATGGCTGTTAATTTTTGTACAATGCCAACTAAACACGGTAAACTGGGATAATTTTTTTTCCAAAGTTGACAGCAGAGCTAAAGTTTCCAAAAATACAAATTTTATATATATATATATATATATATATATAAAGACCAATAATAGCAGTATGTTATGCATCAGTAGCAGCAACTGCATTTCCAGTTTCTGCAGTCATTTGAACAAAATTGTAGAGACATCAAGCACACTCCATTTAAAAAAAAAGTAAAGAACAAAATCCCAGAAAAGAGCACAGTTCTTGTGGTACTTGGCACCATTTTTTTTAATTAGTTTCTCAATCATCTTCTGGAAGGAAACCATTCTGAGCAACATCATTAAAAACAGCTGTGATAAGGCACAGTCACTACTATGTATCATAAAGCAGGTCCACATATCAGTGAATACATATCATTTGTATGTTTGTCTTTTTGTAATTGGGTTACCTCGCTCAGAATGGTTTCTTCGAGTTCCATCCATTTTCCTGCAAATTTCAAGATTCCATTGTTTTTTTCTGTTGAGTAGTACTCCATTGTGTAAATGTCTCACAATTTCTCTATCCATTCTTCGGTTGAGGAGCATCTAGGCTGCTTCCAGTTTCTGGCTATTACAAATAATATTGCATCCCTTCATGCAGCACAAAAGATTGCTTTACAGACTTTTGGTAAGTAGCCAAATCAGGTTGTCTCTATTTGTCTCCTCAACAAATAGAGTGGCTACACAATAATAGATATGATTGGGCTGTTTTCCTCTTCTACTCAGAGTGAATTTGATAATAATTACCCATCCAATAATCTGGTTTCCATTTTTAAGATGCATCCCAAAGATTCTAGTCTCTCTGCCTGTTTCCAAGGAATGAGTAGTTTTTACAGATGGTTCTTCTAAAGGGACATCTGTGGTTGTGTCTCATACTGCCATTATGACAGCCAAAATTGCTACAGGTTCTGCACAAATCAACAAACTTTTAGCCCTGGCCTTGGATCTGCTCCGGTTCCCCAGGGAAGAAGTTAAAATCTATAGTGACAGTCAAAATGTAGCTCAAATTGCCCAACCTTGTGAGAGGGCTGCCTATATTGCCCCCTCTCTAGAGTACAAGAAAAATTGTACTGCTTTGTGTCTTCTTTGGCAATGGAGTGAACCTGTATTTTTTGGTCATCTAAGAGCCCATACCAACTTGCCAGTACCTCTCAGTGAAGGAAATCACACAGCTGACTGTTGTACTCAGATTGTTACAATTTCACAAGAGCTCACTAGAGCACATTCCTTACATAAGTGCTTTTATCTCAGTGCAGGGTCCTTAAGCTTTCATACTTGATTACTAAAGAACAAGCAGTTCAGATTGTTAAAAATTGCCCACTTAGCATGGAATTTCTTCTTGTGCCTCATTTTGGAATTAATCTCTGAGGACTGCTGCCCAATCATATTTGGCATATGGATGTGACATAGGTGCCATTCTTTGGCAAATTGCAATTTGTCCATATCTCTGTAGACACTTTTTCAAGACTAACATTTGCTTCTGCACATTCTGGTGAAAAGGTAAGAGATGTTAAAAGCCACTGCCTACAGGCATTTTCTTACATGGGTTTTCCAAAACAATTTAAGACTAACAATGGCCCCATATATGTCAGGAAAGGTTTCAATCAGTTTTGTCAGGATTTTGAAATTACCACCAAACCTGGCATTCCTTACAACCCCCAGGGGCAGGCTATTGTGGAAGTATCCATTGCACTTTAAAAGCTTATTTGGCTTAAGTAAAGAAGTAGGACCTTGAGGGTCACCTTGGTTCCCTTCACTCTACTCTGTCACTTGTTCTCTATATATTATAGTTCTTATTTTGTTTTTTCAAGACAGGTTTTCTCTGTGTAGTTTTGTAGCCTACCCTGGCACTTGATCTGGAAACCAAGCTGGCCTCAATATCACAGAGATCTGCCTGCTTCTGCCTCCAGAGTGTTGGGATTAAAGGCTTGAGTCATCAACGTCCAGCTCTTTTACATTTTTAATAGTGGATAATTCTAATAACTGTGCAGCATTTGATAATTGACAGTCAACTGCACAGAAAAGACCTCTGGTTAAATGGAGAGATCTTCTCTCAGGTCTTTGGAAAGGGTAGGATCTGGTTTTGGTGTTGGCTCTGTGTTCCTTTTGCAGTTTCCCACTGAGTGGAGAATCTCCAATCTAGGTTCAGGAACTTTGTGTATGCCCCATTCCCCAGCCTTCTAATGAGCCATTGGATGCTAATGAGAAATCTGTCAGGTTTGGTGCCAATGGGTCTCAGAGACAAGTGAGACTGAAAAACTTAAAAATTAGCAAAGAAATATAGTCTAGAAACTGACCAAGGCTACTGCTATGACTTAGTGCCTGGAATTTACCAGTCACCAGCAATTACTCCCTTACAAGGCCATAAGATAACTGGGTACCAATAATTCTCAGATGGCCATCCTCCCTGAGGGGCTCAGGAAGGAAACAGATTGCCCCAGTGGTCAATGTGTCAATGATTAACAATTAAGGGTCCCTGTGAAACAAAGAGATGGCTACCATTAGTTAGAACATCCTGAGGTCTCCAGGTTTTACAACTGGTGGGGTCAGGAAGCTATCTGATTCCCAGGACTCCCCTCAAGACAAAGGGCTTCCTAGGAACCCATGACTCTGGTCACATATTCAATGGACAGAGAGTCAAGGCCCCTCCCTAAGCTTATGGTTTCTGCCTTTAAAAATGCCTGTGCCTGGGGGACAGGGCTGCTCTCTAGCCTGCATGCTGAGAGAGCCCGTTTGTACAAAAGTCTACCTTTCATTAAAGCTTCTTGCTGTTTGCATCAAGGTGCAGCCTCCTCATGATGATTGGGGTGGCTGCAGTCCTGGGAAAAGATTCTGGAGGCCTGAGCTTCTGGTGGTCTAACAGTGACCAGTTATGGTCATCTGCAACATTAACCTGGTAAAGGCAGCTGGCAAGAAAGATTTAAAAGGAACAAATTTCCTAGTTGTTGGCCATGCCTGCTTATTAAAGTTAGAAGCCAAGCAAAACTTTTAACACATGTTCCTGCCCTTGCCTTAGGCATGCTTAAAATGCAGTCTCTTTGGCTGCCCAAGGGATAATTTAACTTACTTGTTTTCTCTACACCCTTTAATAGGATAAGTAATACTCCCTAGGGTGAAAAGTTTAACTGTTTCCTCCAGAAATGCAAGTTGGAGAAGGTGTGGAGAGGATGGGTTTGCAGCCTAGGTGTTCATGGTACTGAGTCACACCAATGGGACACCCTGGAGAAGACTGGGTTTTCCATACACAACTGAAAGAGATCTTGACTACCAAAGTGGCTGAAATTGTAGCCCCCTAGAACATTCCAGCTTAGCTGCCACTCAGGCACTAATCAGAGCAAGCATAATGGGTAGTTCTCAGGGGAAGTCCCTTCTGTCATAAATACCACAAAATTATATTTATTCTCTAGTCTAATATGGACACTTTAAATTTTAATTGGCAAACTTCTCTCTAAATTTCTCAGTTGGCTATTCAATTTATATAGGCTTGTGAGAGCAGGGTACCTCCCCTTTAGGGAGATTCCTGTCTTTTTGGAACAGTTGCTAAAGGTCATTTCAGTAATGCAGAGGGATTCCTAGTCCACAGGATTAAAATCTGGGCAGCATCATTTTTGCCCTAGTCTGCCTTGCCATATAAAAAAGTGGTAAGTCCAGAGCCATTTGCTGAGAAGGCAAATAATGCATTCCTTTACAGCAGACTAACCCTCAGCGCAGGTCTAACTGAGTTTGCAGGACAAATGAGTTATCAATTATTGGTTATTTTCAGGGGACATCTGTTTACCTAAGACAGAGGGTTTGAAAGACCTGGGCAGGCTTTTCTATGACAGGCATGATAGATGTGGATATCCTGGAAATCCTAAGACAGATGCTAATTTTTGTTTTTAGATATTTAAGGGGAGTCTTTTGGGGGACCCCCTGAGAGTATACTTTTCATCTCTCATCCAAGCGTGATTCACAGTGACCTTGCTGAGCTACTGGCTGCCTTATGGTTGGGTGCTACTTCCTCATTTTCCCTCCTGTCAACCAGGCCTGTTTACAAATGTGCAGATCATCTGCAAATTGCCAAGGGCTTAAGAGCTTGTACTTTGATCTGAGTTACTTCCTAGGACTCTGCTGATGGTATATAATTCAACTCCCCTCCAAATAAAATTGACATTCTTCTTTCAAGAGTGACCAGATGTGTTGTCTTTATTTAATCCACTTATCCCTTGCCCAAACCCTTAAGAATTTGTACTGCTAGATGCTACAAATAAAGCTTTCAGAAGGCTCAAAGTCATTCTCCACAGGAATGAAACAAAGTGAGTAAGAAAGAGCATACAATTGTAGATTAAGGTTAAAAATCATCCATTCCAATGAGACTTGGAGAGAGACTTTGGCTGTCGTCCTCTCAAGAGTGTCCTTTCAGAGCCTTGAATGGTGGCTCAAGCCTGAGATGCCAGCACCTGAGAGTGGTAGACAGAGGTAGGGGGATGACAATTTCAAGGTTAGCTAAGTGTGGTGGTGCACACCCGTAATCTTAGTGCTCAGTACATTGTGCAAGAGCTACCCTCACCAACAAACCAAGCTTGAAACTAGCCTGCACTATGTGAGGCTTTGCCTCAAAGAATAAAAGTTTGGAGACATCCTAGGATACAGAGCATGATGGTTTCAAATATAATGTGCAGGGGGGCCGGGGAGAAGGCATCTGTTCCATGGTTGGGTCTCAAGCTGCCTGCAGTCTCTGATCTCCTGTGTATGGCAGCACTGAGTTGTAGGAAGGAGCACCCTCTTTCAGCCAAAGCTACAGTTGTTCAGTTTTGGTACTTCTAATAGTGAGGGTTACTAATAATTTGACTCATTTGCAGTTCTTTCATACTAGTCCATTTTGCCACCTCAAATTCTCTTAGTTTTGAACAGCAAATGTTTTTCCTTCTAAGATTTTTTTTAGTTTTAACAAGAAATGCTCTACCTCTGTCTGCATCAGCAGAAGGAACCCTCCAGGACATGTAAAATTATCTGTATTCTCCATAATCTGAATAAAAAATCTAGTTTTCAGTTTGTTATTTAAAAAAAAAAAGAATCCAAATGCTGGGTAAAAAAGGGAGAATCCCAGGAATGTTCAAAAATTAATGCTAACGTCAAGTGAATGCTCTAAAGCCATTACTGGGTCAATCCATTCCGAAGGTCTCACATCTGTCCTGGCTTCTGACAATGAAGAGCCCACTTCTAACCACACATCCAGGGTGGGAACCATTCCCACTCTCAACCCCAGCCCACAAACTTCTCTCCATGTGATGTTCTGGATGCAGGGTGTAGTACCCACAAAGACCTACTTGGTAGTCAATCCTTCACTGTAACTTCTTACTCATATCAACTCACAGTAGCCTAATCCCAGACTCATCCAGCAGTTGCTGAAATTCTAGTCTCAGTGGAAGCTCCAATTCCTACCTCAGCTGTAGCCCATGTCACAGATGATTCTCAATACCTACATACAACTTCTGAGCAGCTCTAGCAATGGATAAGAGAAGATCTGAACACATGGGAGGGCTCATTGACTTAGAGTCACATACTGAAGCTACAATACCTCTAACCCCGGATCATTGCAGACCATGAAATCCTTACAGCAAGGTGTTTCATGCCTGTAATCAAGGATAAGATAGGCTGGTGTAGACAAATCTGTATTACGTTCAGACCAGTGTGTACCATGTACTGAAGTTGTTTCTATACAAATTAAACTATTGATTAAGTATTGTCATACATGTTAATTTTTATTTAAATTTTTTAATTACTACTCATATTTACATATCCATCCTACCATTCTTTCACCCTCCCATCCTCCCACGTTCCAAACCAACCCCCCCAACCCATTCCCCATGTCCTCCCCAGGAATAGTGGGGCCCTCTACAGGGGACCTTCAGAGTCTATCACATCATTTGGGGAAGGGCCAAGGCCCTCCCTGCTTTTTCTGGGCTGGAATAGTATCCATCCATAGGGAAAGGGCTCCAAATGTCCCTTGGTGCTTTAGCGTTAAAGACTGGCTGTTAGAGGTCCCCTAGACTATCATGGCCTCCTAGCTGGCTCCCACATTCAGAGGGCTTGGTTTGTGGCTGGGGAGATGGCTTAGTGGTTAAGCTGCTCATGAGGTCCTGAGCTCAATTCCCTGCAACAACCTGGCTCACACAGTCATCTGTGATTAGATCTGGTGCCCTCTTCTGGCATGAAGACACACATGTTATTTAAAAGCCGAAAATATTTTCTGAATTGGGGCCTTGCTGACCTCCCTGTCCTGGGATAAGTGAGTGCCATGGTATCTAACTTGAGGAGCATATCCTCTAGGCTGTAACTTCCTTGGGCATGATGTACACTCCACCCCACACACCAAACCCCAGAGACCTCGTGGCAGCCTCCGCACACCCCAAAACTTCCGGCATTGCAAAGAAGTCATTTGAGCCTTGGGCCCCACCCCATTGGGGAGAGGTGAGTGCCTGGGTCCAGTCAGCAGCCCCATAACCCTTAGGCTTTAATTGTGCCAGGCATATAATGCTCCTTACCCCTGCCCACTGAAGTCCCAAAGCATAGGCAAGCTACCCAGACCCCAATCCATCCAACACCGCATCTTTCACCATTGGAACTTTGCCCCCCCCATATCAGGAGATGTGAGTCCCTGGCCCTAATCATTCAGATAATTTTGTGCTCGCCATACCCACCTAAGAAATCTGCGGGCAACCACCTTACAACACATAATATCCTGTACCACATCTCTCATCATTGGAGCTTTGGCCCTTTTCATACCAGGAGACCATGTGTAGCCATTGGAGCCTTGGCACTGAACCTACCAGGAATGTTGGGTGACTAAGGACTCAGCTGGTGGACAATGTCCTCTAAGCCCTAATTACCCATGGCATGTTGTGCACCCCAACCCCTCCACTGAAATCAGAGAGTCCAGGTGCAGCCTCCAAACACTCCAAACATTATTCAGAGCCTTAGTCCTGCATACAGTTGAAAGAATCCCATAGCTGTGTCAGAATTTAGCAAAATGAGGAACCCACCTCCATTTGTAGAAAGAGTGACTACCTAAGCAACAGGCCCCAACTACCCATGGAAGAAGAGGGAACCCATGAAACTTAGCTCAATGCACCACCTGGAGAAAGAGATGGGTAAATGACAGTATGAGAATACATCCAACATCCAAAAGAGCAATACGACAGCACCAGAACAAGGGTTCCACACAAGCAAGACCTGAACATTTCAACGAAGATGTAAAGAAGAAAACAACCTTAAAAATAACTTCATGAATTGCAAAGTGGCTGTACAAGTTGGCACTCCCACCAGCAATGGGGGAGTGTTCCTCTTTGTCTGCATCCTCTCCAGCATCAACTGTCATTGGTATTTTTGATTTTAGCCATTCTCACAGGAATAAGATGGTATCTCAGAGTTGTTTTTATTTGTATTTCCCTGATGGCTAAGGATGTTGAAGACTTTCTTATGTGTCTTTCAGGCATTGTAGATTCCTCTATTGTGATTTGTCTATTTAGTTCTTTACCCCATTTTTTAATAGGATTGTTTGGTGTTTTCGAGAATAGCTTCTTGAGTTCTTTGTATATTTTTTAGATCAGCCCTCTGTCAGATGTGAGTTGGTGAATATCTTTTCCCAGTGTGTGGGTTGTCCTTTGTCTTGTTGACTATGTCCTTTGCCTTACAGAAGCTTCTCAGTTTCAGGAGGTCCCATTTATCAATTGTTGACCTCAGTGTCTGTGCGACTGGTGTTATGTTCAGGAAGTGGTTTCCTGCACCAATTAACTCAAGGGTATTTCCCATTTTATCTTCTAGTAGGTTCAGTGTGGCTGGGTTTATGTTGAGGTCTTTGATCCACTTTGACTTAAGTTTTGTACAGGACAGAAGGCTTGGGTCTATCTGTAGTCTTCTACATGTTTGCATCCAGTTATGCCAGCACCATATGTTGAAGATATTCTCTTTGTTCCAGCCTATATATTTGGATTGTTTGTCAAAAATCCAGTGTTTGTAGGTGTGTGGGTTAATATCACGGTTTTCAACACTATTCCATTGGTCTACCTGTCTATTTTTGTGCCAATACCAAGCTTTTTTCAGGATTATAGCTCTGTAATAGAGCTTAAAGTTAGGGATGGTGATGCCTCAACTCCTCTAGAAAATGGGAATGAGTCTACCACAAGATCCAACAATTCCACTCCTAGGCATATACCCAAAGGAAGCACATTCATATAACAAGGACAACTGTTCAACCATGTTCATAGCATCATTATTTGTAATAGCCGGAAACTGGAAGCATCCTTGATGCCCCTCAACTAAAGAACGGTTACAGAAAATGTGGTACATTTACACAATGGAGTACTACTCAGCAGAAAAAAAAATGGAATCTTGAAATTTGCAGGAAAATGGATCGATATAGAAGAAATTATTCTGAGCGAGGTAACCCAATCACAAAAAAGACAAACATGATATGTACTCACTTATATGTGGACCTGCTTTATGACACATAGTAGTAACCATGCTTTATCAGAGTTGCTTATAATGATGTTGCTCAGAATGGTTTCCTTCCAGAAGATGATTGAGAAGCTAATTTAAAAAAATGGTGCCAGGTACCACAAGATTAACAGAACTGTACTGTTTTTCTTGGATTTTGTTTTTTACTTTTTTATTTCTTTAAATTGAGAGTGTAGGGGATGCTGTAGCCAGGTCTGCTTAGGGGCTGGCTATAGGTGTGCCTGACCACACTTTCAAGGGCATGGTCAGGGTGATGTAGAGTGACTGTGTTTTCTCTTTTGTTTTCACTTTTGTACTTGCTGGACAGACTGCTGCCATGCCGGCTGTCTAGGTTGATTTGTAAGTATGGCTTTTTCCTATTAAATACCCTGATATTTCTACCTGATTCTGTGTTGGTGATTTCCCACTATATCTGGTTGCCAGGAGTGGGATTTTGGAAACTTACACCCCATTTGGGACAGGCTGTAGGTCCCACCAGGCCTGTGGCCTTGGCGGGGAAAGCTGACTCTCTTCACAGGTGTTCCCGGCTCCAAGCCGACCAATTGCCACTGAGCTGCTCCCAGCTTAGAGACTCACAGAGATGCCCTACGGTTTTACCACCATGTGCTCGGTACCAGTTTGGCCTGCTGCCTACCTGCACATGGAGGCCTCTAGCTCATGAACCAAGTTGAAGTAGGTCTCAGCTTTCAGCAGGGTCCCTGCAGTGGCCTTAAAGCCTTGACTCATTCGGTGGTTGGGGCCTCAAGTCTGTATACGCTCTAAGATAAGTGCAGCCGCTTTTGTGCCCTCTCTCCACAGCTGCCACCCACCACTGCCAAGCTCCCTGGAATAACTGAACATCTGAGCCACCCACTGCTCAAAGAAAGTTACTGCATCTGGAGTAGAAATAAGGTAAAATTATGGCGGAATATTTATAATTTCCTAAAATTGGTAATACTTTTGCTTATTACATGAATTCACTGTTTGAGGAGGATGCTAATTTGCCAATTACTGGCATACATGCCATAATGGCAGTTAGCCTGCTGGTACAAATAATATTACCAGCCAGAAGACTCAGGAATAAGGATAAGGATAACCTCACCAACTACTTACAGGAAATAACAGCTTTATAAAGTGAGGTTTTGGAGAACAGATTAAGTCAGACCACAATTGTGCAGCAAGTGGAACAGAAATTGGATGATAAGCTTGACTCTGTGTCCAATACACTAAAGACAGAGCTGTCTGTTACCCAAGATGAGATGCATCATATTTATTCCATGTCTGAGGCCTTAGAGGTTAGGCTGGCAGAAAACCATGATGAGCTAAGGAATATCAGTAGCCAGCTAGAAACTCAGATAGGCAATGTTACCAAGAAATTAGATGCAAAGTTGCAAGATACCCAGGATAGGGTTTAAGAATTGGACAATGCCATTCAATCAATTATTGAAGCATCCAAGGTAGCATATCACAAATTTGAGTCTAGATTTGAGTCTTTGGAAGATAATTTACGGTACAGGGCTGACAGAATACACAGGTCCATATGGTCAATTGCTGAGGACTCAAAATCAGCAAATCATGACCTCGATTCTAGACCCAAATACCTAGAAGGCAGTTTCCATGCAATCCAGATGCTGCCTAAGGATGATGATATTAAAGACATAGAAAAACATGTAAATGAGCAGTTAGAGCAATTTATAGATTCACTAACATGCTTGGAATCTTTTATGATTAAGGAGATTGAAACTTTTCAAAAGGATATCATTAGTAGGCTTCAAGACCATTGGGATGCCTCAGAAGCAGAATCACTGCAATCCAAGGCACCTACTCCACCCAGGTATCATGACTATTCTTCTAAGGTTGTTACTTGTACACCATTAGTGTACCCAGCTTCCATGGTAGAAAAGCCAGCTTCTAAGAAACACCCTCATGGACGGATGGCTTATGAATGGCAACCTATACAGTTGAAGGATCTTAAGAATATTAAAGAATCAGTTGTCTCATATGGTCTCCATAGCCCATATGTTAAACCAGCTGTACTTGAGAATTCATGCCAAATCCAGTGGAAGGCATTAGTAAGGAAGAAGCAAAGTTCCTTGATCATCAGGGCATAAAGGAAGGATTTGAAGCCCCTCTAGATAAGCTTCTTGGTCAGGGTATTTATGCTGACCCACAGGTTCAGGCTGAATATGATGATGATATACTGTCTCTATGCAGAAAACCAGCATTAAATGCCTGGGATAAGGTTTGTGAGCCAGGAGAATGCCTAGAAGCTTATACCAGAATAGAACAGGGACCTACAGAACAGTTCCAGGACTTCTTACAAAGGTTAACTAGGGCAGTAGAATTACAAGTAACAGATCCAGAAACAAGACAATCAATTATTTATACAATAGCTAATGAAAATGCAAACCCAACATGCAAAAGAATACTTTTGTCTTTAAAGATCAGATCTGCTCCGCTAAAAGAATGCATTTGTATGCAGCCAACATTGACTATCATGTGCAAGATACTGAATCTTGGGTAGGAGTAGCCATCTCCAAAGGTTTAAAAGGGCAACAGGAAATTAAAAGTTCTAGAGGTGAGGATGTATGGGCTTGGCAAGGAGAAGGAACTTACAGAGTTCAACATAGATACCAAGAGGCTAGATGTTACTACTACTATGAACCAGAACCTTTGGTAGGAAAAGACTTCCCCTGGAGAACACGAAGGCAACGGGAACCTAGATGTTTCAACTGTGGTAAAATGGGACATACTAAGGGAAATTGTAGACAAACGAATGCTAACAATGCCTCATACGGAAGGCCACTGCCATCTGGATTGTGTAGAAGATGTGGTAAGTGCAGACACTGGACCAATTACTGTAGATCGACCAGGGACATACAAGGAAACCCGTTAAGATCGGGAAACCCAGAGGGGGGACTCAAGAAGGCCCCCCACATCGAGAAAGATTTGGTCATTCCCAGTAGCAGTGGGAGACAATCTCTTACAGGACAATAGATAGTTCTTTGCCAATTGTGAAAAATGATACTGCTCTAGATGGTAGTTTGAATAGTGATGAAGATTCAAGTGTGAATGGACAAAGTGAGAAACGCATATTTTGGCAAGCTTCTATTAATGATAAAAGGCCTCAGTTGAAAGTGAAAATTAATAATAAAGTTATTTCTGGCTTAGTAGAAACTGGGGCACATGTAACTATTATTACTCAAAAGTCTTGGCCTCAGAAATGTCCTCTTAGAGAGGCAAATGTACATTTTCTGTAATTGGAACTCTATCTAGAGTTCGACAGAGTGTTAACTCGGTGGTCTGCATTGGACCAGAAGGACAGAAAAGGATACTGAAACCATATGTGGCAGATATAGCTATAAATCTCTGGGGTTGTGATCTCTTACAGCAATGGATTACTCAGATTAATATTCCTGCAGTGTCAGATACAAATTATGTACAATCTTTAGATAGTAGAAAATATCTGGTAAGATGCTATGGAAAACGGTTACCAACAATCCAAGTTGTACAGAAACTAGGTACAAATGAAGGACCTTCAGAGGAGCCAAAGGCCCTGACATTGAAGTGGCTTACAGATGAACCAGTTTGGGTAGGACAAAGGCCTATGACCTCTGAGAAGCTAGAGGATTTAGAGAAGTTAGTACAGGAACAGCTAGATCCTGGACAATATAGAGGAATCTACCAGTCCTTGGAATTCTCCTGTATTTGTTGTCAAAAAGAAGTCAGGTAAGTGGAGAATGCTGACAGACCTGAGAGCCATAAATAAGGTAATTCAACCAATGGGCTCTCTGCAACCTAGAATGTCATTACCTTCCTTAAAACCTAAAGGATGCACTATCATATTCATTGATCTAAAAGTCTGTTTCTTCACAATACCGTTACAGGAAAATGATAGAGAAAAATTTGCATTTACTGTACGAACATTTTATAACTCACATCCAGTTAGGAGATATCAGTAGAGTGTTTTGCAACAAGGAATGCTAAATAGTCCTACTTTGTGTCACCACTTCGTAAAGCAACCTTTGGAAATAATTCGTAAGAAATTTTCACAATCTCTTGTTTATCATTACGTGGATGACATTCTTTTATCGGATTCTAATAAAGAAACTTTGGAACGTATGTTTGAAATGGTGAAGGAAGTTCTGCCTCATTGGTGTTACAGATTGCCCCAGAAAAGATACAAAGAGGAGATTCTATTAACTATTTAGGTTACAAGATAGACTTACAAAGAATCAGACCTCAAAAGGTACAAATTAGGAGAGATCGTTATCAAACTCTTAATTCTCTTCAGAAATTATTAGGGGAAATTTCTCAATTACAGACAATTATTGGTGCAGAAGAATATGACTTAAAGCATTTAAAAATGGCCCTTAAATGTGATAAGGACCTAAACAGTATGAGAATTTTATCTACTGATACAGAAAACGAGTTACAATGGGTAGAAAACAGAATATTGGATGCACACGTAGATCGGATAAACCTTAATTTAGGCTGTATTCTGATTATCTTGCCATCCAGAGAATACCCTTCTGGGATTCTGATGCAGAGAGAAGACATTATATTGGAATAGATATTTCTGCAACATAAACAGAATAAAAAGTTAAAGACATATATAGAAAAGATTTCTGATTTGATTTTAAAGGGAAAATTAAGACTTCGTCAACTGACTGGAAAAGATCCAGCAGAAATTATAGTACCTTTAAATAATGAAGAAATTTCCTCCTTGGGGAAAGATAATGAATATTGGCAAATAGCTGTTATTGACTTTTTGGGAACAATTAGCAACAACTAAACCAAAACCGACAAAATTAAATTCATAAAAAAGACAGTCTGGATTCTTCCACTTATTGTAACTCCCATTTCAGGAGTTCTTACCTTCTACACTGATGCCAACAAATCAGGTAAGGCAGGTTATAAATCAGGTAAGGTAAGTAAAGTAGTTCAAAGTCCATATACATCTGTACAGAAGCCAGAATTATATGCAATTCTCATGGTACTTAAGAATTTTACAGAACCTCTTAATATAGTTACTGATTGTCAATAACCAGAGAGAGTCATGCTACACATTGAGACTGTAGAATTCATTCCTGATAATAAAGAATTAACTTCTCTGTTTTTGCAATTACAGGAACAATCACAAACAGAAGTAATCCTATATACATTGCACATATCAGAACCCATACATGTCTGCCAGGCCCACTAGCACAAGGCAATGATGAGATTGAGCGTTTATTAATTGGAAGTGTGCTAGAAGCCTCAGAATTTCATAAGAAACATCATGTAAATAGCAAAGGTTTGAAAAAGGACTTCTCTGTCACTTGGCAACAAGCCAAGGAGATAGTGAAAAACTGTCCTACTTGATCCTTTTATAATCAAACTCCATTGCCAGCAGGTTGTAATCCTAAGGCCATTGGGGAAATGAGGTTTGGCAGAAAGATGTCTTTCACTGTGCATAGTTTGGAAATTTGAAATATGTCCATCATACTATAGACACATTCCCAGGGTTCCAATAGGCTACTGCTCTTAACTCTGAAAAAGCTGATTCTGTTATTACACACCTGCTAGAGGTGATGGCAGTTATGGGTATACCTGCCCAAATAAAAACTGACAATGCTCCAGCATATGTCTCTACAAAATTGGAACAGTTTTTTCAAATATTATAACATAAAACATGTTACCGGTATACCACACAATCCTACAGGACAAGCAGTGGTTCAGCGATCTAATAGAACACTTAAGGAGATGCTCAGAAAACAATCTTGGAAGACTAAACCCCCCAAACAAAGGTTGCATAATGCTTTATTAACACTAAACTTTCTTAATGCCAATGAAAAAGGACAAACAGCTGCAGATAGTCACTGAACTACGAAGAAAACTGCTGAACTGAATCAGCCGGTATACTTCAAAGATATACTAACCTCTGAATGGAAACCAAGACATGTGTTGCGTTGGGGTGGGGGTTTTGCATTGGTTTCTACAGGAGAAGAAAATCTTTGAATACCATCAAAGTTGATCAAGATTCGAGTGGAAAAAGAAAAACCTCTCGACGAGGACAAATGACAGGTATTCTAGTAAGGTATATCTCGTGAAATAAATAGAAACCTCCCAAAGGAAAGGGAAGTGTTTTGCTTTTGTCTTCAGAGGAAAACTCACCTCCAGAAGGCATAGGACACTGCATGGGTAGATACTTAAGAAGAAAAGGTAGCTATAACCATCAAACAAAATGAACGTGCCAATGGTAAAATTTACAACTGTCTCTCAGAGAACTCTATTTTTCTTTATTTCCTAGTCCCTATTCAATTAAACCAATGCTGGATTTAGAGGCAGATTTGGATTTCCTCCTCTAAAATCCAAGCACGTTATTTAACTAATCTTTAGTGTCTCTGTGTTGTATCAAAAAGCCAATTGATGTAATACAGAATAAAAGAAGAATTTGGGGACTTTGTCTTTTCTTGGATCTTTCACTCAAGGTGTACACCCTCTCATAATTGTTATGCTCTCATGGTTGCATTCCCCAGCATGTGTACATACAAAAGCAAACATTTCTCTGCTAACTGTTTATGTTTGTGTCCCACACAGCCAATGAAGATCTGCCTGACAGCAATCCCTGGACACCCTGGAAAGAAAATGGGCCACACTTCCTCAACTGCACTGGATCCAACTTGCTCCATTTCAACTGACACTCCGGCCAAAGCTTTGGATACTCACTTCAATGAAGTTGAGGATTTCAAGTGAGATCTTCAATCAAGAGAATCCCATCTAACATGGACTGGATGCAATCCATTCAAGACTTTTACTACACTAATATTTTCTTCCTACAGGACCCCACATGACTGTCATCGTCCCATTTCAGCAAGAAGTAACTTGGGGGATGCTACGCCCCCTTTCCCTATTGTTGTCATTTAGGATAATGTATATACCTAGTTAGTGCTAACTTCCTATTGTTTATGGTTGGGATTGGAAGGAGGTGTTCAGGCTTGGACACCTCTTTCAGATGACTTTAGGGATTAGTTAAAATAGATATTTAGGATGCAACATAAGCAGATTGTTGTATCTTCTCATATTTTACCTTTATGATTGTTAATTTTGGATACTTTATACTGTTAAGTTTTAATCCTCTTTTAGACTAAAAGGGGAATTGTAGGAGAAGCTGTAGCCATGCCTACTTAGGGACTGGATACAGGTGTGCCTGACCATGCTTGCGAGGGTGTGGTCAGAGTGATATAGAGTGACTGCATTTTCTCTTTTGGTTTCACTTCTGTACTTGCTGGACAGACTGCTGCCATGCCAACTGCCTAGGTTGCTCGGTAAGTAAGGCTTTTCCCTATTAAAAGCCTGACTTATATTTCTTCCTGACTCCGTATTGGTAATTTCCCACTATAAGAGAGTGCTGGATGTCTCTATAAGTTTGTTCAAATGACTGACTGCAAAACCTGGAAAAGCTGCTGCTGCTATTGATGCATAACATACTGTCATTATTGGTATTTTTATATAAATATGAATATATATATACATATATAATTTGAATTTTTGGAAACTTTAGCTGTGCTGTCAACTTTGTGAAAAAGCATACCAGTTTACCATGTTCAGTTGTCACTGTACAAAAATTAATAGCCATATTGGTCTAGAAATGTTGAACTTAATTATTTTCCATTTGTACAGAGGTAATGCACTGTATTAAATATGTAATGTCTTAAAAAAAGAAAGGATTTTGAGAGCCCATTCCATGTGAAGGGATGCTTTCTTGACCTGGACACACAGGGTCGGGCCTAGACCTGGCCCATGATGATGAGGTAGACTTTGGGAAGCCCCCTTTGAGGGCCTTACCCTGTTACGGGAGTGGAGGGGGGATGGCTAAAGGCAGGGGGGATGTTGAGGGGAGGGATAGGGAGAAGGGATTGACATCTGAAGCAAGCTTGTTTCTAATGTGAACTAATAAAATAAAAAAATAATGTTTATAACCATTGAAGAAAGAAATTGAAGAAAATATCAGAAGATGGAAAGATCTCTCATGTTCAAGGATGGATGAAAAAAATGTAGTACATTTAACCAGTTTACTCACTCTGGCCTTAAATAACTGTATTTGAGAGGACTCATCTTAAGTTATTTGGATTTCATGCCTCTCATAATTTGCTTAAAGAGTGTTCCAGGCACTCTGAAGTCCCTGAATGTAAATGACTGTGGGATAAAAGATACTGATATCAGGGTTTTTCTCCCTGCCCTGAGGTAATTCAACCAGCTCACAACTATCAATCTCATCAACAATGACTTCTCCACTGACATGCTTAAAGAACTTCTTCACCATACTGCCAACCTAAGGCAGCTGACCAAGAAGCTCTGCCCTGCTCCAAGAGGTCTATGATCACTTTTGATATATCTAAGTAGAGGAAATTTCCCAACATTGTGCTGAGCTCAAGGATACACTCATCTCTATAAGGTAGTTCAAGTTTCTCTGCTTTTATTGTTACACAAATTATTTTCTCCAATGAAGGTCCCTAATCTAATTTACATTATTTTTTTCCCATGAGACAAGATTTCTCTGTGGCTTTGGAAGTTGTCCTGGAACTAGCTCTTGTAGACCAGGTTGGTCTCAAACTCACAGAGACCCACATGCCTCTGCCTCCAAGTGCTGGGACTAAATGTGTGGGCCACAAAAGTCTGGCTCTATATTACATATATTACTGAGAAGACCATCACATGTCCCCAGGTTTCTAGTCATTTATTAGGTGTCATGTGCAATACACAATAATACAAGTGCCCCAGATGTGCCAGAGGACTTTTGTGACCAAAGTCATGGGATGGCTTCAATGGCCATTCGCCAAACAATCACCATTTTCCACAAGAATTCTTCAAGGTCAAAGTAATTCTAGAAAACAACTGTTCCCTCTAATGTCTACACCAGATGCAGTGAGTCTGCTAAATTCATAAAATACCAGTGGATCTCATAAGTAGTCAAGCAGAGGATTGGGACTTTTGTTTTGTGTAATTCACCTGTAGAGAGACAAGGACACAAACCAGGATTTTCATGCCAAGCTCTAACCTGGCACCCCACATTCATGCAATACCAAGGTTCTTCAGGATAGCAGAATGACTCAGGTAAGAACGTGGCCATGAGGATATTCCCTTCAGGGGGAATCTTTTCCTCCCCCACATCTGTCTCATCTCCTCCAGTCCAGCTTGGGATGAAGAACCTACATCTGTAACACAAGCCTCTGCCTCAGCTGTTTGTAGCCACTGGCTTTTGTGCCTGAATCCATTTGAGAAAATAAAGTAATTATCATCCATGAAACATCGTTTTTTGTATCCTAGTCAGGTCTTCCCCTCCCAAACTATGGTACTGTGGCTAAGTATCAGCAACTCAAGTCAATGCTCATGGGGTGGAACATGAATGAGCTCTGCCTTCTCCCCATCTCTGCTTCCTTCCACCTCTGGATGACACATCTGATGCATCAGTCCCATACTATCTAGGACATCTGGAGAACTTTATTGATGTGGCTGTCTTTCAGTTTCATGGATTCATTCCATTATCATCATGGCTGGACTTGGTACCACTCAAGAAGACATGGTTTTGGAGAAATAGATGGGAGTCCTACATCTATCAGCAAATAAGTGGACTATGACACTGAGTGATGCATAAACAAAGCAGACCCAAAGCCAAACCCCACAGTGACACACTTCCTTCAGCAAGGCTACACCTCCCATTAGTGCTGTACTTATGAACTTATGGGGACCGTTTACATTCAAATGTCTACCTCCTGGTCCATGCCTTTTTGTGGATCCATCCATTGCCTCCTGTGTATTAGGAAAGTGCTCACCCTACTCAGGCACATTCTGAATCTTCAACCATAGATTCCAGTGTTCACCCCACCTGCTACCACTGTATGAGAAAATGAGTTGGTATTGGCCTGTGAAGAATATCCTATAGCTTTTGTGGATTTTCTGGGAACTTGGTTTTGTTTCCTTCTATTTTGATTTTGCTACTAGGTTTGACCATGTAGCCCAGGCTAAGGATGGACTTTAGATCCTCCTACCCAAGCCTCCAGAGTATTGGTGCTCTCCAAACTCTAACTGCACTCAGACATCCCGATACATGGTCCCTCTAATCAGCCACTGCATTCTATTCCCAGGGTGCATGGTTTAAGTTTTCTCAGTCTCCATTATGTTCATCCACATGGAGTCCTACACAGGTCCATGGAACTGATAGCATCAAATGTGCCATCTTTAAGTCATAAATGTTAGAGATATGGTGAATCCAGGAGCACACTGATAACCCAGTCCATGAGCTTGGACTGAGAATTACTGACATGTGGCCACAGCATGCAGAGCGCTTCATCTATCCTTTGGCTTAGAGAGAAAGTCAGATTGTGGAACTTTGTGGTGGTTCACACGAAGAGAATTTGCTAGACAAGCACAAAACACCTTACTGTGATCCCCTGAATTTCCTATGAAAAGAAACTGAACCTTGAAATTATCCTGTGAGGCCTATCATGGTGGCAAGTACCTTTAATTCTAACACAAGGAAGGAAGTGGCATGTGGATTTCTGTAAGTTCAAATTTATCCTCGTAAACATAGTAACTGCAGGAACAGCCTGAAATGTGTAGTGGGGACAGAGAGAGAGAGAAAGTGAGAGAGAGAGAGAGAGAGACATCTTCTGACCTCCACATTGTTACAATCACACATAAAGACCTATGTACAGACTGACGTAAACACTCCATGACAATAAATGAAAAAAAAACAAGTCCTGAAAACATGGCTGTGAAGCTTTAGTATCTTGAGGGAAGTAAGATGGCAAAGAGCTTGGATCACTGTATTCCTTCATACATGCTAAGTGTTTCCCTTTACCACAAACATAATCTTCAACCTTTATCTTCTACTATGGAGATCACACATGAGCATCGTCAGCACACCTGCCATTTGCTTTTTCATACTTGATGTGCTAAGCCCAGTGGATTTATCAACCTCTAGAAGGGCTTCATATTTAATTCTATGGATTTATTTTTATTTAATAATTTATATTTGCCTATTTTTAATTATGTATGTTAGAGGGCATGCGTGCATTATCTGTGGAGGTGGAGATGACCACAAGTGCTCCTAGGAACCAGAAATAAATGTCATAAACTGGAACAGTTCCAAGTGTTTCTGACTGCTGAAATCAAACACAGTCCCCAGAAGGAGCAGTAAGCACTCTAAATATCTGAGCCATCTCTCCAATAGACTCTCTAGCTTTCTGGCTAGGCTTACATGAAGCTGGGATAAAGGAAATAGCCAAGAACATGGCATGTAGGGTCATTATTTTCTCTAAAAATTCTAGGATGCAGAAGGTTTAGAGACAAGGAGACACAAGAGTGTGCAAACACAGTAATCATAGTGAACAACTACAAGATTTTCAATGAACTGACTCAAATTAAAAGTACACAACACATTCTCTCATGAAAAACAGTTTTATTGAATTTACTGGAAACTGTAATGCTAAGGATGGTGGGGGAAGTAATTTACAGAGAAAGACAGTTCACAGCTGACTAGTGAGAATACTGCGTGCTTAACACCAGTTCTTTCTCGAGTCAACATTATTGTTCACAAAAGAAATATATGTACATATTTATAAATTTTTATCTAAGATATACAAGGACAAAGCCAAACAAAGACAGAGATATGGAATACACATCATCAAGTCAATTATGCTCTTTGGATTATCCTCTCTTTTTCCCCTCCTGTATGTCTATGGTCTCTCATACACTGTGTGCTGGGATGCAATCCCTACTATTTTCCAATCACTTTTTCTGTCCAAAGTTTCCATCACTATTAGCCCTCAGCAGATCAGGAGGCCCTGATTCTCCAGATCAAAGATTCTCACTAGTCTGAATCAATAGAAAAATATTGCTTCCAAATAAATCCAAAACACCTTAAACAGACATGCTCTATATCTCTAATAAGTCATTTGAGTCCTGGCTTTCATTTATCAGAGCCCAACAGTAATCTCTCATTATTTGTTGCCAACAGGAACATAGTGAGGCTTCCAGGTCATAGAAACAAATTTCCAGCAATGTAGACATCTCCTACTCACAAAGGAGTCCTCATTAGGCTCTCTTATACCCCTGAGTGTTTCCAAGAGCTCAGAGCAATGTCGGGCAAATCTGTCTGGCAGAACATTGCCGATGCCATCATAGACTTCTTCCGGAGCAGGGTATGTCTCTCGGGTCAACTGTCGCAGATTGGCAGTGTGCTGCAGCAGCTTCTTAAGGCTGGACAGAGACAGGAAGTTCCTCACAAAATTGAGCTCAACCAGCTGGGAACACTGGCTCAGGGCAGGGAGGAGGACACTGATTTGCAAGTCCTTGAGTGTACAATCCTTCAATTTTAGTATCTTCAGAGTAGCTGTCAGTTTCTCTAGCAGCTTTCCTAGAAGGGGATGAATTAAATCTACAAAGCTGACACCACTCAGGTCCACATGTCTGAGCTGATGAATGCTTGGATACGGGGACAGATACCTCATGTCTTCTTCTGATAGCATGCAGCACGTGATTGCAAGGATCTCTAAGGGACTCTCCAAGGACCTACATAAAGACAAAGGAGTTTAGCTCAGTATGTATAATAGTGATAGAGAAAGTGCAATGACTTCAAGGTAGCAGACCCTAGTTACCACTAAGGTCATTCTGAGAGCATCATGAAGGTCAAGCACAGGATGCTCCCTGATTGGAGGATTAACATCAAATGCATCGTTGTGAATGTTTCTGTCCCCAAATCTGTTCTTTTTGCACTGTCAAGCCCAAAACCTCATCAGCTGAAAAATGGTGTCAGTAGGAAACCAAGGAGGACCACCTAGGGGCGGTTTAGAGCTATCCCTGTTTGTGACAACATTGGTCTCAATGAGACCCACCTTCCTAGCACAGCCTCTGTCCTACTTATAGTGCTTGCCCGAGTCCCTAATCACTCTCAGTCATTTTCCATTTACACAGACCCTACCAGTGCTCAAAGAGCACCTGTCCTTTGGGGAATCAGAGAGAGAGAGAGAGAAATAAGCTGTGAATAGATTCAGAGGACAGTGATGACATGGGGTAACATGTATTTTAAAATCTCATCCCCTCTATAGATCTCTTTTCCCCTCAACTGTGTCCCTACCAAGACCATTTCTAGATCTTGGATGCCTGAGTAGCAGAAAGACTACTAGATCAATCATCCTAAGTTCTTATCAGTGTATACTTGGGGGTGGCTGGGAAGTCCCAGGTGTAAACTGATCTTTCATGTAAGCTGGAAAAGCTCTTCTATGCCCTGCAGAGAAAGCTCTCTATACTTACTCACCTGAGTACTTGTTCTAATCTTTCATTCAGGAAGAAAACACGATTCAAATAGAGATGCTGGAGCTTCACGAGATGGGAGAACTGGGGTATGATTTTTCTAATACACCATACATTCATTTCTCGGTTCCTAATTTATTCCAAAGACATGCAGATATCATTGAGATGGAGTTTCTGAAGGTATCTCATCTGACCCAGGCCAGGGGCAAATATTGCAAGGGTTCTCATGTCCCAGTGACCATTCACCACCAACTCCAGGATAGATTTTGGTTCAAATACTTCCAGAAGCCTAACAGGGTTATAGGCAGGGATGGTCCCAAACTCCAGCCTTTCACAGATCGCCTGCAGCACTTCTTTTCTCTGAATGGCCCACGAGCAGAAATATTTTAGGTATTTGCAGAGATACCTGGACTTGAGGGAAAGGTTCATCATCACAGTCACAACCTGTTTTCCCTGTTGTAGGCAATGATCCACCACTGGTTGTTTCTCATTAACATCTGGGGAACAGACACCATCCTCTAATCCAGCCCACGAATTCCAGAAGTTATGTTGGGCATCCCGAAGATCATGGACTTCTAGTTTGCAACTCCTGTTTGTCAGACGAGAAGTAGAATCAAATGACAAGACTATCAACGTGTAATCTGTCTTGACCCCACACATCACTTTCCTTCAGTCCATTATTTAAACAAAGAGCAAGAAGAGGCAAAGGTAGAGTCATTGTAAGTTGACTACATCTATTAGTATAGTGCTCCATACACCACAGTCCTTTCTCACTTTATCATTTGTCTAAGAAAGCTCTGATTCAACTTGGACCACATTCTGAACTCTATAGTCACTTCCCTCCATTCACTCTTCCCCTCCATACTACCTTTTTCTCACTTACCTAGGTCTATCCTTTTCCTTAATCAGCAAATCAAGGCCACCCAGCACAGCCTTCAAGGTCTCCAGGTCAGGGGTCTTCATCAGGGCTCCCACAGGAAGGCATCGGAAGGGCCAGGCTGCCACGATCGCTGTCAGGATATTTGTTTGTTGGCCATCGAAAGCACCTTTGAATAGCGGTGGGAAGAGTTCCATGGGCAGGTTCTTCAGAGCAGAGAAAACCAGGGCTTCATCTTTTAGTAGACTTCTTATTGCCAGCTGCTGGAGTGTGGATGGGGAACTCATTCTGACCTTCATATACTCCAGTGCTATAGAAATTTACAGAGAATAAACCCTTTCAGGCAAAACAGTTTTAGCAT
>NC_048602.1:14717211-14741166 GCF_003668045.3 Cricetulus griseus | reverse complement strand
GTAAAATGGGAATGAGTCTACCACAAGATCCAACAATTCCACTCCTAGGCATATACCCAAAGGAAGCACATTCATATAACAAGGACAACTGTTCAACCATGTTCATAGCATCATTATTTGTAATAGCCGGAAACTGGAAGCATCCTTGATGCCCCTCAACTAAAGAACGGTTACAGAAAATGTGGTACATTTACACAATGGAGTACTACTCAGCAGAAAAAAAAATGGAATCTTGAAATTTGCAGGAAAATGGATCGATATAGAAGAAATTATTCTGAGCGAGGTAACCCAATCACAAAAAAGACAAACATGATATGTACTCACTTATATGTGGACCTGCTTTATGACACATAGTAGTAACCATGCTTTATCAGAGTTGCTTATAATGATGTTGCTCAGAATGGTTTCCTTCCAGAAGATGATTGAGAAGCTAATTTAAAAAAATGGTGCCAGGTACCACAAGATTAACAGAACTGTACTGTTTTTCTTGGATTTTGTTTTTTACTTTTTTATTTCTTTAAATTGAGAGTGTAGGGGATGCTGTAGCCAGGTCTGCTTAGGGGCTGGCTATAGGTGTGCCTGACCACACTTTCAAGGGCATGGTCAGGGTGATGTAGAGTGACTGTGTTTTCTCTTTTGTTTTCACTTTTGTACTTGCTGGACAGACTGCTGCCATGCCGGCTGTCTAGGTTGATTTGTAAGTATGGCTTTTTCCTATTAAATACCCTGATATTTCTACCTGATTCTGTGTTGGTGATTTCCCACTATATCTGGTTGCCAGGAGTGGGATTTTGGAAACTTACACCCCATTTGGGACAGGCTGTAGGTCCCACCAGGCCTGTGGCCTTGGCGGGGAAAGCTGACTCTCTTCACAGGTGTTCCCGGCTCCAAGCCGACCAATTGCCACTGAGCTGCTCCCAGCTTAGAGACTCACAGAGATGCCCTACGGTTTTACCACCATGTGCTCGGTACCAGTTTGGCCTGCTGCCTACCTGCACATGGAGGCCTCTAGCTCATGAACCAAGTTGAAGTAGGTCTCAGCTTTCAGCAGGGTCCCTGCAGTGGCCTTAAAGCCTTGACTCATTCGGTGGTTGGGGCCTCAAGTCTGTATACGCTCTAAGATAAGTGCAGCCGCTTTTGTGCCCTCTCTCCACAGCTGCCACCCACCACTGCCAAGCTCCCTGGAATAACTGAACATCTGAGCCACCCACTGCTCAAAGAAAGTTACTGCATCTGGAGTAGAAATAAGGTAAAATTATGGCGGAATATTTATAATTTCCTAAAATTGGTAATACTTTTGCTTATTACATGAATTCACTGTTTGAGGAGGATGCTAATTTGCCAATTACTGGCATACATGCCATAATGGCAGTTAGCCTGCTGGTACAAATAATATTACCAGCCAGAAGACTCAGGAATAAGGATAAGGATAACCTCACCAACTACTTACAGGAAATAACAGCTTTATAAAGTGAGGTTTTGGAGAACAGATTAAGTCAGACCACAATTGTGCAGCAAGTGGAACAGAAATTGGATGATAAGCTTGACTCTGTGTCCAATACACTAAAGACAGAGCTGTCTGTTACCCAAGATGAGATGCATCATATTTATTCCATGTCTGAGGCCTTAGAGGTTAGGCTGGCAGAAAACCATGATGAGCTAAGGAATATCAGTAGCCAGCTAGAAACTCAGATAGGCAATGTTACCAAGAAATTAGATGCAAAGTTGCAAGATACCCAGGATAGGGTTTAAGAATTGGACAATGCCATTCAATCAATTATTGAAGCATCCAAGGTAGCATATCACAAATTTGAGTCTAGATTTGAGTCTTTGGAAGATAATTTACGGTACAGGGCTGACAGAATACACAGGTCCATATGGTCAATTGCTGAGGACTCAAAATCAGCAAATCATGACCTCGATTCTAGACCCAAATACCTAGAAGGCAGTTTCCATGCCATCCAGATGCTGCCTAAGGATGATCATATTAAAGACCTAGAAAAACATGTAAATGAGCAGTTAGAGCAATTTATAGATTCACTAACATGCTTGGAATCTTTTATGATTAAGGAGATTGAAACTTTTCAAAAGGATATCATTAGTAGGCTTCAAGACCATTGGGATGCCTCAGAAGCAGAATCACTGCAATCCAAGGCACCTACTCCACCCAGGTATCATGACTATTCTTCTAAGGTTGTTACTTGTACACCATTAGTGTACCCAGCTTCCATGGTAGAAAAGCCAGCTTCTAAGAAACACCCTCATGGACGGATGGCTTATGAATGGCAACCTATACAGTTGAAGGATCTTAAGAATATTAAAGAATCAGTTGTCTCATATGGTCTCCATAGCCCATATGTTAAACCAGCTGTACTTGAGAATTCATGCCAAATCCAGTGGAAGGCATTAGTAAGGAAGAAGCAAAGTTCCTTGATCATCAGGGCATAAAGGAAGGATTTGAAGCCCCTCTAGATAAGCTTCTTGGTCAGGGTATTTATGCTGACCCACAGGTTCAGGCTGAATATGATGATGATATACTGTCTCTATGCAGAAAACCAGCATTAAATGCCTGGGATAAGGTTTGTGAGCCAGGAGAATGCCTAGAAGCTTATACCAGAATAGAACAGGGACCTACAGAACAGTTCCAGGACTTCTTACAAAGGTTAACTAGGGCAGTAGAATTACAAGTAACAGATCCAGAAACAAGACAATCAATTATTTATACAATAGCTAATGAAAATGCAAACCCAACATGCAAAAGAATACTTTTGTCTTTAAAGATCAGATCTGCTCCGCTAAAAGAATGCATTTGTATGCAGCCAACATTGACTATCATGTGCAAGATACTGAATCTTGGGTAGGAGTAGCCATCTCCAAAGGTTTAAAAGGGCAACAGGAAATTAAAAGTTCTAGAGGTGAGGATGTATGGGCTTGGCAAGGAGAGGAGGAACTTACAGAGTTCAACATAGATACCAAGAGGCTAGATGTTACTACTACTATGAACCAGAACCTTTGGTAGGAAAAGACTTCCCCTGGAGAACACGAAGGCAACGGGAACCTAGATGTTTCAACTGTGGTAAAATGGGACATACTAAGGGAAATTGTAGACAAACGAATGCTAACAATGCCTCATACGGAAGGCCACTGCCATCTGGATTGTGTAGAAGATGTGGTAAGTGCAGACACTGGACCAATTACTGTAGATCGACCAGGGACATACAAGGAAACCCGTTAAGATCGGGAAACCCAGAGGGGGGACTCAAGAAGGCCCCCCACATCGAGAAAGATTTGGTCATTCCCAGTAGCAGTGGGAGACAATCTCTTACAGGACAATAGATAGTTCTTTGCCAATTGTGAAAAATGATACTGCTCTAGATGGTAGTTTGAATAGTGATGAAGATTCAAGTGTGAATGGACAAAGTGAGAAACGCATATTTTGGCAAGCTTCTATTAATGATAAAAGGCCTCAGTTGAAAGTGAAAATTAATAATAAAGTTATTTCTGGCTTAGTAGAAACTGGGGCACATGTAACTATTATTACTCAAAAGTCTTGGCCTCAGAAATGTCCTCTTAGAGAGGCAAATGTACATTTTCTGTAATTGGAACTCTATCTAGAGTTCGACAGAGTGTTAACTCGGTGGTCTGCATTGGACCAGAAGGACAGAAAAGGATACTGAAACCATATGTGGCAGATATAGCTATAAATCTCTGGGGTTGTGATCTCTTACAGCAATGGATTACTCAGATTAATATTCCTGCAGTGTCAGATACAAATTATGTACAATCTTTAGATAGTAGAAAATATCTGGTAAGATGCTATGGAAAACGGTTACCAACAATCCAAGTTGTACAGAAACTAGGTACAAATGAAGGACCTTCAGAGGAGCCAAAGGCCCTGACATTGAAGTGGCTTACAGATGAACCAGTTTGGGTAGGACAAAGGCCTATGACCTCTGAGAAGCTAGAGGATTTAGAGAAGTTAGTACAGGAACAGCTAGATCCTGGACAATATAGAGGAATCTACCAGTCCTTGGAATTCTCCTGTATTTGTTGTCAAAAAGAAGTCAGGTAAGTGGAGAATGCTGACAGACCTGAGAGCCATAAATAAGGTAATTCAACCAATGGGCTCTCTGCAACCTAGAATGTCATTACCTTCCTTAAAACCTAAAGGATGCACTATCATATTCATTGATCTAAAAGTCTGTTTCTTCACAATACCGTTACAGGAAAATGATAGAGAAAAATTTGCATTTACTGTACGAACATTTTATAACTCACATCCAGTTAGGAGATATCAGTAGAGTGTTTTGCAACAAGGAATGCTAAATAGTCCTACTTTGTGTCACCACTTCGTAAAGCAACCTTTGGAAATAATTCGTAAGAAATTTTCACAATCTCTTGTTTATCATTACGTGGATGACATTCTTTTATCGGATTCTAATAAAGAAACTTTGGAACGTATGTTTGAAATGGTGAAGGAAGTTCTGCCTCATTGGTGTTACAGATTGCCCCAGAAAAGATACAAAGAGGAGATTCTATTAACTATTTAGGTTACAAGATAGACTTACAAAGAATCAGACCTCAAAAGGTACAAATTAGGAGAGATCGTTATCAAACTCTTAATTCTCTTCAGAAATTATTAGGGGAAATTTCTCAATTACAGACAATTATTGGTGCAGAAGAATATGACTTAAAGCATTTAAAAATGGCCCTTAAATGTGATAAGGACCTAAACAGTATGAGAATTTTATCTACTGATACAGAAAACGAGTTACAATGGGTAGAAAACAGAATATTGGATGCACACGTAGATCGGATAAACCTTAATTTAGGCTGTATTCTGATTATCTTGCCATCCAGAGAATACCCTTCTGGGATTCTGATGCAGAGAGAAGACATTATATTGGAATAGATATTTCTGCAACATAAACAGAATAAAAAGTTAAAGACATATATAGAAAAGATTTCTGATTTGATTTTAAAGGGAAAATTAAGACTTCGTCAACTGACTGGAAAAGATCCAGCAGAAATTATAGTACCTTTAAATAATGAAGAAATTTCCTCCTTGGGGAAAGATAATGAATATTGGCAAATAGCTGTTATTGACTTTTTGGGAACAATTAGCAACAACTAAACCAAAACCGACAAAATTAAATTCATAAAAAAGACAGTCTGGATTCTTCCACTTATTGTAACTCCCATTTCAGGAGTTCTTACCTTCTACACTGATGCCAACAAATCAGGTAAGGCAGGTTATAAATCAGGTAAGGTAAGTAAAGTAGTTCAAAGTCCATATACATCTGTACAGAAGCCAGAATTATATGCAATTCTCATGGTACTTAAGAATTTTACAGAACCTCTTAATATAGTTACTGATTGTCAATAACCAGAGAGAGTCATGCTACACATTGAGACTGTAGAATTCATTCCTGATAATAAAGAATTAACTTCTCTGTTTTTGCAATTACAGGAACAATCACAAACAGAAGTAATCCTATATACATTGCACATATCAGAACCCATACATGTCTGCCAGGCCCACTAGCACAAGGCAATGATGAGATTGAGCGTTTATTAATTGGAAGTGTGCTAGAAGCCTCAGAATTTCATAAGAAACATCATGTAAATAGCAAAGGTTTGAAAAAGGACTTCTCTGTCACTTGGCAACAAGCCAAGGAGATAGTGAAAAACTGTCCTACTTGATCCTTTTATAATCAAACTCCATTGCCAGCAGGTTGTAATCCTAAGGCCATTGGGGAAATGAGGTTTGGCAGAAAGATGTCTTTCACTGTGCATAGTTTGGAAATTTGAAATATGTCCATCATACTATAGACACATTCCCAGGGTTCCAATAGGCTACTGCTCTTAACTCTGAAAAAGCTGATTCTGTTATTACACACCTGCTAGAGGTGATGGCAGTTATGGGTATACCTGCCCAAATAAAAACTGACAATGCTCCAGCATATGTCTCTACAAAATTGGAACAGTTTTTTCAAATATTATAACATAAAACATGTTACCGGTATACCACACAATCCTACAGGACAAGCAGTGGTTCAGCGATCTAATAGAACACTTAAGGAGATGCTCAGAAAACAATCTTGGAAGACTAAACCCCCCAAACAAAGGTTGCATAATGCTTTATTAACACTAAACTTTCTTAATGCCAATGAAAAAGGACAAACAGCTGCAGATAGTCACTGAACTACGAAGAAAACTGCTGAACTGAATCAGCCGGTATACTTCAAAGATATACTAACCTCTGAATGGAAACCAAGACATGTGTTGCGTTGGGGTGGGGGTTTTGCATTGGTTTCTACAGGAGAAGAAAATCTTTGAATACCATCAAAGTTGATCAAGATTCGAGTGGAAAAAGAAAAACCTCTCGACGAGGACAAATGACAGGTATTCTAGTAAGGTATATCTCGTGAAATAAATAGAAACCTCCCAAAGGAAAGGGAAGTGTTTTGCTTTTGTCTTCAGAGGAAAACTCACCTCCAGAAGGCATAGGACACTGCATGGGTAGATACTTAAGAAGAAAAGGTAGCTATAACCATCAAACAAAATGAACGTGCCAATGGTAAAATTTACAACTGTCTCTCAGAGAACTCTATTTTTCTTTATTTCCTAGTCCCTATTCAATTAAACCAATGCTGGATTTAGAGGCAGATTTGGATTTCCTCCTCTAAAATCCAAGCACGTTATTTAACTAATCTTTAGTGTCTCTGTGTTGTATCAAAAAGCCAATTGATGTAATACAGAATAAAAGAAGAATTTGGGGACTTTGTCTTTTCTTGGATCTTTCACTCAAGGTGTACACCCTCTCATAATTGTTATGCTCTCATGGTTGCATTCCCCAGCATGTGTACATACAAAAGCAAACATTTCTCTGCTAACTGTTTATGTTTGTGTCCCACACAGCCAATGAAGATCTGCCTGACAGCAATCCCTGGACACCCTGGAAAGAAAATGGGCCACACTTCCTCAACTGCACTGGATCCAACTTGCTCCATTTCAACTGACACTCCGGCCAAAGCTTTGGATACTCACTTCAATGAAGTTGAGGATTTCAAGTGAGATCTTCAATCAAGAGAATCCCATCTAACATGGACTGGATGCAATCCATTCAAGACTTTTACTACACTAATATTTTCTTCCTACAGGACCCCACATGACTGTCATCGTCCCATTTCAGCAAGAAGTAACTTGGGGGATGCTACGCCCCCTTTCCCTATTGTTGTCATTTAGGATAATGTATATACCTAGTTAGTGCTAACTTCCTATTGTTTATGGTTGGGATTGGAAGGAGGTGTTCAGGCTTGGACACCTCTTTCAGATGACTTTAGGGATTAGTTAAAATAGATATTTAGGATGCAACATAAGCAGATTGTTGTATCTTCTCATATTTTACCTTTATGATTGTTAATTTTGGATACTTTATACTGTTAAGTTTTAATCCTCTTTTAGACTAAAAGGGGAATTGTAGGAGAAGCTGTAGCCATGCCTACTTAGGGACTGGATACAGGTGTGCCTGACCATGCTTGCGAGGGTGTGGTCAGAGTGATATAGAGTGACTGCATTTTCTCTTTTGGTTTCACTTCTGTACTTGCTGGACAGACTGCTGCCATGCCAACTGCCTAGGTTGCTCGGTAAGTAAGGCTTTTCCCTATTAAAAGCCTGACTTATATTTCTTCCTGACTCCGTATTGGTAATTTCCCACTATAAGAGAGTGCTGGATGTCTCTATAAGTTTGTTCAAATGACTGACTGCAAAACCTGGAAAAGCTGCTGCTGCTATTGATGCATAACATACTGTCATTATTGGTATTTTTATATAAATATGAATATATATATACATATATAATTTGAATTTTTGGAAACTTTAGCTGTGCTGTCAACTTTGTGAAAAAGCATACCAGTTTACCATGTTCAGTTGTCACTGTACAAAAATTAATAGCCATATTGGTCTAGAAATGTTGAACTTAATTATTTTCCATTTGTACAGAGGTAATGCACTGTATTAAATATGTAATGTCTTAAAAAAAGAAAGGATTTTGAGAGCCCATTCCATGTGAAGGGATGCTTTCTTGACCTGGACACACAGGGTCGGGCCTAGACCTGGCCCATGATGATGAGGTAGACTTTGGGAAGCCCCCTTTGAGGGCCTTACCCTGTTACGGGAGTGGAGGGGGGATGGCTAAAGGCAGGGGGGATGTTGAGGGGAGGGATAGGGAGAAGGGATTGACATCTGAAGCAAGCTTGTTTCTAATGTGAACTAATAAAATAAAAAAAATAATGTTTATAACCATTGAAGAAAGAAATTGAAGAAAATATCAGAAGATGGAAAGATCTCTCATGTTCAAGGATGGATGAAAAAAATGTAGTACATTTAACCAGTTTACTCACTCTGGCCTTAAATAACTGTATTTGAGAGGACTCATCTTAAGTTATTTGGATTTCATGCCTCTCATAATTTGCTTAAAGAGTGTTCCAGGCACTCTGAAGTCCCTGAATGTAAATGACTGTGGGATAAAAGATACTGATATCAGGGTTTTTCTCCCTGCCCTGAGGTAATTCAACCAGCTCACAACTATCAATCTCATCAACAATGACTTCTCCACTGACATGCTTAAAGAACTTCTTCACCATACTGCCAACCTAAGGCAGCTGACCAAGAAGCTCTGCCCTGCTCCAAGAGGTCTATGATCACTTTTGATATATCTAAGTAGAGGAAATTTCCCAACATTGTGCTGAGCTCAAGGATACACTCATCTCTATAAGGTAGTTCAAGTTTCTCTGCTTTTATTGTTACACAAATTATTTTCTCCAATGAAGGTCCCTAATCTAATTTACATTATTTTTTTCCCATGAGACAAGATTTCTCTGTGGCTTTGGAAGTTGTCCTGGAACTAGCTCTTGTAGACCAGGTTGGTCTCAAACTCACAGAGACCCACATGCCTCTGCCTCCAAGTGCTGGGACTAAATGTGTGGGCCACGAAAGTCTGGCTCTATATTACATATATTACTGAGAAGACCATCACATGTCCCCATGTTTCTAGTCATTTATTAGGTGTCATTTGCAATACACAATAATACAAGTGCCCCAGATGTGCCAGAGGACTTTTGTGACCAAAGTCATGGGATGGCTTCAATGGCCATTCGCCAAACAATCACCATTTTCCACAAGAATTCTTCAAGGTCAAAGTAATTCTAGAAAACAACTGTTCCCTCTAATGTCTACACCAGATGCAGTGAGTCTGCTAAATTCATAAAATACCAGTGGATCTCATAAGTAGTCAAGCAGAGGATTGGGACTTTTGTTTTGTGTAATTCACCTGTAGAGAGACAAGGACACAAACCAGGATTTTCATGCCAAGCTCTAACCTGGCACCCCACATTCATGCAATACCAAGGTTCTTCAGGATAGCAGAATGACTCAGGTAAGAACGTGGCCATGAGGATATTCCCTTCAGGGGGAATCTTTTCCTCCCCCACATCTGTCTCATCTCCTCCAGTCCAGCTTGGGATGAAGAACCTACATCTGTAACACAAGCCTCTGCCTCAGCTGTTTGTAGCCACTGGCTTTTGTGCCTGAATCCATTTGAGAAAATAAAGTAATTATCATCCATGAAACATCGTTTTTTGTATCCTAGTCAGGTCTTCCCCTCCCAAACTATGGTACTGTGGCTAAGTATCAGCAACTCAAGTCAATGCTCATGGGGTGGAACATGAATGAGCTCTGCCTTCTCCCCATCTCTGCTTCCTTCCACCTCTGGATGACACATCTGATGCATCAGTCCCATACTATCTAGGACATCTGGAGAACTTTATTGATGTGGCTGTCTTTCAGTTTCATGGATTCATTCCATTATCATCATGGCTGGACTTGGTACCACTCAAGAAGACATGGTTTTGGAGAAATAGATGGGAGTCCTACATCTATCAGCAAATAAGTGGACTATGACACTGAGTGATGCATAAACAAAGCAGACCCAAAGCCAAACCCCACAGTGACACACTTCCTTCAGCAAGGCTACACCTCCCATTAGTGCTGTACTTATGAACTTATGGGGACCGTTTACATTCAAATGTCTACCTCCTGGTCCATGCCTTTTTGTGGATCCATCCATTGCCTCCTGTGTATTAGGAAAGTGCTCACCCTACTCAGGCACATTCTGAATCTTCAACCATAGATTCCAGTGTTCACCCCACCTGCTACCACTGTATGAGAAAATGAGTTGGTATTGGCCTGTGAAGAATATCCTATAGCTTTTGTGGATTTTCTGGGAACTTGGTTTTGTTTCCTTCTATTTTGATTTTGCTACTAGGTTTGACCATGTAGCCCAGGCTAAGGATGGACTTTAGATCCTCCTACCCAAGCCTCCAGAGTATTGGTGCTCTCCAAACTCTAACTGCACTCAGACATCCCGATACATGGTCCCTCTAATCAGCCACTGCATTCTATTCCCAGGGTGCATGGTTTAAGTTTTCTCAGTCTCCATTATGTTCATCCACATGGAGTCCTACACAGGTCCATGGAACTGATAGCATCAAATGTGCCATCTTTAAGTCATAAATGTTAGAGATATGGTGAATCCAGGAGCACACTGATAACCCAGTCCATGAGCTTGGACTGAGAATTACTGACATGTGGCCACAGCATGCAGAGCGCTTCATCTATCCTTTGGCTTAGAGAGAAAGTCAGATTGTGGAACTTTGTGGTGGTTCACACGAAGAGAATTTGCTAGACAAGCACAAAACACCTTACTGTGATCCCCTGAATTTCCTATGAAAAGAAACTGAACCTTGAAATTATCCTGTGAGGCCTATCATGGTGGCAAGTACCTTTAATTCTAACACAAGGAAGGAAGTGGCATGTGGATTTCTGTAAGTTCAAATTTATCCTCGTAAACATAGTAACTGCAGGAACAGCCTGAAATGTGTAGTGGGGACAGAGAGAGAGAGAAAGTGAGAGAGAGAGAGAGAGAGACATCTTCTGACCTCCACATTGTTACAATCACACATAAAGACCTATGTACAGACTGACGTAAACACTCCATGACAATAAATGAAAAAAAAACAAGTCCTGAAAACATGGCTGTGAAGCTTTAGTATCTTGAGGGAAGTAAGATGGCAAAGAGCTTGGATCACTGTATTCCTTCATACATGCTAAGTGTTTCCCTTTACCACAAACATAATCTTCAACCTTTATCTTCTACTATGGAGATCACACATGAGCATCGTCAGCACACCTGCCATTTGCTTTTTCATACTTGATGTGCTAAGCCCAGTGGATTTATCAACCTCTAGAAGGGCTTCATATTTAATTCTATGGATTTATTTTTATTTAATAATTTATATTTGCCTATTTTTAATTATGTATGTTAGAGGGCATGCGTGCATTATCTGTGGAGGTGGAGATGACCACAAGTGCTCCTAGGAACCAGAAATAAATGTCATAAACTGGAACAGTTCCAAGTGTTTCTGACTGCTGAAATCAAACACAGTCCCCAGAAGGAGCAGTAAGCACTCTAAATATCTGAGCCATCTCTCCAATAGACTCTCTAGCTTTCTGGCTAGGCTTACATGAAGCTGGGATAAAGGAAATAGCCAAGAACATGGCATGTAGGGTCATTATTTTCTCTAAAAATTCTAGGATGCAGAAGGTTTAGAGACAAGGAGACACAAGAGTGTGCAAACACAGTAATCATAGTGAACAACTACAAGATTTTCAATGAACTGACTCAAATTAAAAGTACACAACACATTCTCTCATGAAAAACAGTTTTATTGAATTTACTGGAAACTGTAATGCTAAGGATGGTGGGGGAAGTAATTTACAGAGAAAGACAGTTCACAGCTGACTAGTGAGAATACTGCGTGCTTAACACCAGTTCTTTCTCGAGTCAACATTATTGTTCACAAAAGAAATATATGTACATATTTATAAATTTTTATCTAAGATATACAAGGACAAAGCCAAACAAAGACAGAGATATGGAATACACATCATCAAGTCAATTATGCTCTTTGGATTATCCTCTCTTTTTCCCCTCCTGTATGTCTATGGTCTCTCATACACTGTGTGCTGGGATGCAATCCCTACTATTTTCCAATCACTTTTTCTGTCCAAAGTTTCCATCACTATTAGCCCTCAGCAGATCAGGAGGCCCTGATTCTCCAGATCAAAGATTCTCACTAGTCTGAATCAATAGAAAAATATTGCTTCCAAATAAATCCAAAACACCTTAAACAGACATGCTCTATATCTCTAATAAGTCATTTGAGTCCTGGCTTTCATTTATCAGAGCCCAACAGTAATCTCTCATTATTTGTTGCCAACAGGAACATAGTGAGGCTTCCAGGTCATAGAAACAAATTTCCAGCAATGTAGACATCTCCTACTCACAAAGGAGTCCTCATTAGGCTCTCTTATACCCCTGAGTGTTTCCAAGAGCTCAGAGCAATGTCGGGCAAATCTGTCTGGCAGAACATTGCCGATGCCATCATAGACTTCTTCCGGAGCAGGGTATGTCTCTCGGGTCAACTGTCGCAGATTGGCAGTGTGCTGCAGCAGCTTCTTAAGGCTGGACAGAGACAGGAAGTTCCTCACAAAATTGAGCTCAACCAGCTGGGAACACTGGCTCAGGGCAGGGAGGAGGACACTGATTTGCAAGTCCTTGAGTGTACAATCCTTCAATTTTAGTATCTTCAGAGTAGCTGTCAGTTTCTCTAGCAGCTTTCCTAGAAGGGGATGAATTAAATCTACAAAGCTGACACCACTCAGGTCCACATGTCTGAGCTGATGAATGCTTGGATACGGGGACAGATACCTCATGTCTTCTTCTGATAGCATGCAGCACGTGATTGCAAGGATCTCTAAGGGACTCTCCAAGGACCTACATAAAGACAAAGGAGTTTAGCTCAGTATGTATAATAGTGATAGAGAAAGTGCAATGACTTCAAGGTAGCAGACCCTAGTTACCACTAAGGTCATTCTGAGAGCATCATGAAGGTCAAGCACAGGATGCTCCCTGATTGGAGGATTAACATCAAATGCATCGTTGTGAATGTTTCTGTCCCCAAATCTGTTCTTTTTGCACTGTCAAGCCCAAAACCTCATCAGCTGAAAAATGGTGTCAGTAGGAAACCAAGGAGGACCACCTAGGGGCGGTTTAGAGCTATCCCTGTTTGTGACAACATTGGTCTCAATGAGACCCACCTTCCTAGCACAGCCTCTGTCCTACTTATAGTGCTTGCCCGAGTCCCTAATCACTCTCAGTCATTTTCCATTTACACAGACCCTACCAGTGCTCAAAGAGCACCTGTCCTTTGGGGAATCAGAGAGAGAGAGAGAGAAATAAGCTGTGAATAGATTCAGAGGACAGTGATGACATGGGGTAACATGTATTTTAAAATCTCATCCCCTCTATAGATCTCTTTTCCCCTCAACTGGGTCCCTACCAAGACCATTTCTAGATCTTGGATGCCTGAGTAGCAGAAAGACTACTAGATCAATCATCCTAAGTTCTTATCAGTGTATACTTGGGGGTGGCTGGGAAGTCCCAGGTGTAAACTGATCTTTCATGTAAGCTGGAAAAGCTCTTCTATGCCCTGCAGAGAAAGCTCTCTATACTTACTCACCTGAGTACTTGTTCTAATCTTTCATTCAGGAAGAAAACACGATTCAAATAGAGATGCTGGAGCTTCACGAGATGGGAGAACTGGGGTATGATTTTTCTAATACACCATACATTCATTTCTCGGTTCCTAATTTATTCCAAAGACATGCAGATATCATTGAGATGGAGTTTCTGAAGGTATCTCATCTGACCCAGGCCAGGGGCAAATATTGCAAGGGTTCTCATGTCCCAGTGACCATTCACCACCAACTCCAGGATAGATTTTGGTTCAAATACTTCCAGAAGCCTAACAGGGTTATAGGCAGGGATGGTCCCAAACTCCAGCCTTTCACAGATCGCCTGCAGCACTTCTTTTCTCTGAATGGCCCACGAGCAGAAATATTTTAGGTATTTGCAGAGATACCTGGACTTGAGGGAAAGGTTCATCATCACAGTCACAACCTGTTTTCCCTGTTGTAGGCAATGATCCACCACTGGTTGTTTCTCATTAACATCTGGGGAACAGACACCATCCTCTAATCCAGCCCACGAATTCCAGAAGTTATGTTGGGCATCCCGAAGATCATGGACTTCTAGTTTGCAACTCCTGTTTGTCAGACGAGAAGTAGAATCAAATGACAAGACTATCAACGTGTAATCTGTCTTGACCCCACACATCACTTTCCTTCAGTCCATTATTTAAACAAAGAGCAAGAAGAGGCAAAGGTAGAGTCATTGTAAGTTGACTACATCTATTAGTATAGTGCTCCATACACCACAGTCCTTTCTCACTTTATCATTTGTCTAAGAAAGCTCTGATTCAACTTGGACCACATTCTGAACTCTATAGTCACTTCCCTCCATTCACTCTTCCCCTCCATACTACCTTTTTCTCACTTACCTAGGTCTATCCTTTTCCTTAATCAGCAAATCAAGGCCACCCAGCACAGCCTTCAAGGTCTCCAGGTCAGGGGTCTTCATCAGGGCTCCCACAGGAAGGCATCGGAAGGGCCAGGCTGCCACGATCGCTGTCAGGATATTTGTTTGTTGGCCATCGAAAGCACCTTTGAATAGCGGTGGGAAGAGTTCCATGGGCAGGTTCTTCAGAGCAGAGAAAACCAGGGCTTCATCTTTTAGTAGACTTCTTATTGCCAGCTGCTGGAGTGTGGATGGGGAACTCATTCTGACCTTCATATACCCCAGTGCTATAGAAATTTAGAGGGAATAAACCCTTTCAGGCAAAACAGTTTTAGCATGCCCCTTTGCCCCTTCATCACATAAACCATGCAGGCCTCAGTCAGTAGTCTAGAAATGCTGGAAAAAAGTGTATTTCCTATTACTCATTATCTGTCTTTCTCCTAGTCATAGGACCCTCGAAGACCTCATGGAGATGAGCACTCATGGGAACAAATCTCTGTTATTCTGCCAATCTCAAGCATTTCTCCCCCGAATCCCACTGCCCTGGGCAATGAGATAATGGATAATCAAATGTTTGTGGGCAACCATCTTCAAATGTCTCTCATGAAAATCATGAGCAAATTTAAAGCTCTCACAGCCAAGTATGCGTTGCATTCAATCAATGGAACTCCTTGGGAGACTCCTTGAGATTTGAAAAGTAACTATTAATTGGTAAAATTTTGGAAACTGGAGCAACACTGAACTCTTGACCACTCTTTAGGACTTCTAATACTGACAGTTCTTTACTCGATGCATTCCTGAAAATGACTGTCCACTTCTGGAGAACTTTCTTCAGCTTTAGTTAGTAACTCTGTAGTCACTTTGAATGAAATACTTTTTAAGCTGGACTGGAGATGTTGGTCAGTGTTTGCTCAGTGTGCCTTAGCCCTTGAATAGAGTAACATCAGCACTTGATTACAGGTTAGCAGGTTAGCTCAAGGTCTCAGTACTAATAACACCTAGCTTCATATGAAGTTATAGGCTACCCTGGAATTTTCAGCTTCAAAATAGCTACACCAAACAAAACAACAAAATCAGGGATACTAAGATGACATGAGAGACTGAAGATCCTGGGTAAAGTTGTGTCCTGATGGGGGTGAATACCTTACCCCTTCAGGTCAACCATAAGTTTTCAAACACCAATAGGTTCTGATAGTCACTTTGGGATCCAACAAAAGGTACCTAAACTGGTCATTTTAACCCTTATATCCCCTGTACTTCTCACACCTTCCCCATATAACCACATCTCTCAGCCAAAAGCTGCCATGTGACTGGATAACTGAGCATCTCCCCATCCAAACCTACTTGGACATTTACATCTAGGCTTTGAGTGAATCAGATGTGGGAAAGCATGAAATCCCAGATTGTACTCAAGTCTCAAATGCCTCTAACACTTCTCTACAATATCACAGCTCTGGGACTTGCTGTCTTGCTTACAGTAATGCATTTTAAATTTCATATAAATTCTATGTAACTCAGGCCAACATGAAATAATTATGAAACCTGAGCTACCCTGAAGTCTCAGTAATCCTCCTGACTGAGAGTAGTTATATGAATTGTATCTGACCTCTTTGATTAGATCTGTTATGAGGAAAGAGAATGAACCCAGACTATGGTGACAGTAAAAACCCATTCCCCAAGTCACCTCAAAACACTAAGGATTTGTCTAAGTATTATTAATTGATTAATTTTGTTTGTATCTGCTTAGTCTTTTATGGAATCATAGTCATGGTGATTGAATATACAGCTGGGTTTTAGTGATCATCCTACCTTCATGGAAGAACATCTAAAAAGGGCATGCTCAGGTGGATTAGATACACTTTCAGGAAAGAGAAGGAACTGAGATCCTTGTGAAAATTAGGACTTCTTTTCTATTGTTCTTTGGAACAATATGTAACAGCCCTACAGTCCTGGAACTAGTTCTGAAGACCAGGCTGGCAGGGAACTCAGAGCTTTTCCTCCCTCTGCCTCCTGAGTGCTGGGATTAATGTTGTGTGTAGCAAGACACATAACAGACCCAGAAACAAATATTGGGGTTCAACCTAGGGCTGAAGTACAGAGAGGCAAAGCAGCCAAGCCACTATCTCTTACTTCTACCTCAGGCTGAATGGGCTGATCCAGACTCCATGCAGTCTCACCAAGCCTCAGGTGGCATACTCTCATCACCGTGGCTGGAGAATGATCCTGAGACTGACTAATGAAGACCCTGTTTCTATCTTTTATACCTCTCTAGTACTTGGATGAAAGGTATGACATCTGTTATTCTTTTAGACTGATTCAAACTTAGACAGCCCTGAAGTAAGAGAGATCCATCTGCTTTTGAAACCCATCCTGTGTCCTGGGATTAAGGTTTGCCTGGCTTATATGTCTAAGTGGTATGGCTGCTCTGCTACTTTGATCTCTAATGGCTTTAATAACTGAAAAATATTTCACCACAGGCATGTGACACCACCACCTAGATAAATTAATTTTTTTTTTCTTTTCTTTTTGATTTTTCTTGAGATGGGGTTTCTCTGTGGCTTTTGAGGCTATCCTGGTACTAGCTCTGGTAGACCAGGCTGGTCTTGAACTCACAGAGATCCACCTGCCTCTCCCTCCCGTAGTGGTGGGACTAAAGGCTAGCACCACCACCACCACCAGGCTTTTTTTTTTTGAGACATGTTTTTTCCGTTCAGCTTTGGAGCCTATCCTGACCTTGAATTCACTGATATCCCCCATGTCTATCTCCCAAATGCTGGGATTAAAGGCGTATACCTCTACCACCCAGCTAAATTAGCACTTCCTATATGCTTGTTTGCTGTGCTGTGTACAGGCTGATAATCTTGTGGACTCACGTGTCTCCATAGTATAGTCAGCTGTGCCTAGATCTGGGAACCTCCCAATTCTGATGATCCATGAAGTGGCCATTACTCAGGAGGATGAGCAAGAACAATGTCAACACCTACCTGGAAATCAGAGTTCACTTAATGTCACTATCAGAAATCTAGGAGAGATGGTGTCCCAAGGGAAATGGGAAGTGATCTTTGAGCCAGGCATACAGTCACTGGCCTGGGAAGTAAATAAGGGTGTTCACATCTCTCCATACATGAAAGACAATGACCTGAGATGGCTTGAAGGCAAAGTCTCTAATCCACAGTGTTGGTATTAAAGGTGAAAACCACCACACTGGACTTTGTGTATGTTTAAGACTTGTCAAAAATAGGAAAGGCTGTTCTTGAAATCGAGATCATTCTGGCTTTACAAAGATTCTTAGGCCCATTTTGGAATTCTAGATAGAATCTGCTCTGTAATTCAAACCCTTAGCATTCCTTTCAATAAAGCTTCACTGAATAGTGTTTTGTTATTCTTTGAATTATAATTTCCCTGAACTGTAGCGTACAAGTTGTTGTTCTGGGATCTGCTATTAGCTTTCTGATAACCAGCCCCATGTTGTAGCTGAGCTGAGAACTAATCTTTAGCAATGTGCTTGCTTCAGCCTTGACTATTTACTTGACATTGTCTGGGAGTGACATTTAAAAAATGAAAGATCCAAGAAGCACATACAAGACACACCTGGGAACTAGAATTAAGGTCCTGAGCATAGAAAATTACAGACCCTGGACAGACATCTCTGCCTGAAGAGCTGTTGTGACTACCTTAATTTAAACACAAACAGATGACCTGGGAATGTGGCTCAAACTCAGACCACTTGTATATTGTGCTCAAAACTCCACAACCAAAGCACTTATATCAAAGTGTAATGTATCTTATTTGATCCCCTGACCTGAACTCACCTGAATCACACTACAGAGACCAGACTGTCTGGATCCTTTTACTCTCTCCATAATGTTTTGCCAATACAGGCTTCTGTCACCATGCAAGGGGCAACATGATACATAAATGACCCAGAAACTGATATTGGGATTTAAACTTCAAGTTGAATTACATAAAAGCAAAGCATATGTTCACTAGCTCTTACCTCAGGCTCAGGCTGAAAGGGTTGATCCACACACGACCTCTTCACTAAACCTCAAACTGCTGCCTCTCTTTCCTGCCTGGAGAATGAACGCCTGTCTTCAGTTCAGCTGTGGAAGAATGACTGATGCTGAATACTGAAGTCCCTGCTTCTATCTTTTATAGCCCTCCAATGCTGGGATTATAGGCATGTGTTCTGTTACTCTTTTAGACTGATTCACTATCCAATATCCCTGCATGCCCTTGAACTCAGAAAGATCCCTCTATCTCTGAATCCTGAGTCCTAGGATTAAAGGTGTGTACCACCACTCCCTGACCAATATAGCTTGAGGCTGACTTTGCTTTTCTGAATTCGAAGTCAAGCTTTAGTAGACCAGAAATAGTATATTACTACAGCCATGCATCTATGCAGTGTTTAATAGCCAAATACACTAGCCAGGAATCATAGCTAAAAGAGAATCACAACACTCTCAATGATAAGCAAGTGCATGGTAAAGAAGAGCTAGCCTGAGCTGGGTGGAGGTGGCCCACGCCTTTAGTCCAAGCACTTGGGAAGCAGAGGCAGTCAGATCTCTGTTAGTTTGAGACTAGCCTGGTCTAAAAGAGCTAGTTCAGGGACAGCCTACAAAGCCACAGAGAAACCCTGTCTTGAAAAACCAAAAAGAAAAAAAGGAGGGGCTAGCCTGGACTGAAAGACCCCCAGAGCCCTAAGGGCCTCAGGACACTGAGGGGCCCCTGAGATTCAGAAACCAGACCAAGAGCTGCAAAAGCAAGAGGGTTTATTGAACGAATGCCCATTCAGGTGTCAGCAATATCGGGAAAGCTGCACACCCCAGAAAGAGGTGCAAGCTCCATATATAGGAAAAAAAAACACAGATCAGCATACAGGCAAGGGGCACAAAGTGATTGATTACAAAGTATGATTTCATGTTAGAGTGGTCACCCAGGTGTGATCTGCTTTTCTACAAAGGAAAAACCACAGAACTACCCTGAAAAGTCCTTGATTGTCTGTTGGCCAACCAGGTACGACCCAAAGAGCATTGTCTTGTCGTTTGCCTCTGTCTAAACCATAGGATGTGCCCAAAGTTGGGGCCAACTTCTTTGAAATGGGCCAAGGCCTGTGAGAAACTTTTTCTCTCTGTGAACTAAAATCTTTCAAAACTTTTTCTTTCAGCAAACTAAAATCTTTCAGTAATACATAACGAGTTCCATTCAGGAAACACAGCCAATTTCACTCTTGCCTCTACTGTAGGGAAAACCCTATTTTAAAAAGCAAATAAAAAGAGATGTCTTTGATACAGTTTGTCTTTAGCTAGACCCAAACAATACATTGGATTTTCACTTCCTTTTAGACTCCATGCACTGGTTTCTCCATTTTACACTAACTTTATTTTGGGTGCTGTTATTCAGTTGAATGGTATCAGAGCAGCTATACAGGAAGTTATTTCGTTTTGTTTGCTTTCATGTTTCAGCCAAAGTCTTGCTTAGGTTGCTACTATTGGTTCCTTTGCTCAGCATAGCATTCTCACCTTCTCTCTGCATTGGCTGGTGACCATCTGAAGTTGCCTTTCTCATCCAAGCATCCTTTGTTTGGTTTTGCCTCCAGTACTCCCTGCTTGGCTGGATTCTGACCAATCAGTGTTTCATTAAATCTATTAGAGCGAAAATCTTTACAGTGTAACAGCAATTGCCTGTGTCATCTGCCCACCTCACCCAGTTTCTGCTTTCCACAGACTGAGCCTGCCAGGGAAAGGCTAGGGAGCATTTCTGAACTGTTGGGCATGTGACATCATATTCGATGTCAATAGAGCTAATGTGGAGATAACTGGGCTTTCTATTATTAATTCGGAAACTGAAGTAGAAGATGTCATAACAAGGCCACCTGGCTGCACATCCAGATGGTGTCTCTAATGCAAAGTGAACCAAGACTTGTCAGGTGCCCCCAAGGCAGTGTTAGAAACCTTTGACTGCACAAGAGCATTCGGAATGATTTGTCATCTGAGATGAACAGGCCAATAAATGACAACCCTTGGGTGGGAACAAACATAAGCCCCTTGTCTTAACTGCTGCCATTTTGACTTCAGAATACATTTTATCTGTAGGGGGAATAATGTTCACATTGTAAAGCCCTATGGGAGCTGGGGACCTTCCAATACCTGAACTGCACCTCCATAACAAGGGAAACAGTCTGTTGTGCAACTTTAGTTCTCTAAATTATTAATGCTTTCCCATCAAGTGTAAGAGCAATTGATTCTGATCGTTTATTTTGATTTGAAAAGATGGAACACATAGGGAAACCTCTGTGTCTGCTTGGATTGATTTGGAGCCTTGGGGCAACAAAATCTTGATGCATTGTCTGGGTCTAAAGGTCCTCCCATGAAGACTCCCAAATTCATTCAGGAAGCACCACAGACTATCTGTCATCTGCTGTTGTGGAAGTAAGTCAAGGTTTTAGTTTCAGATCTGCTTGGATGGTGCCTATATGGGATCCTAGATAGGAGAATACAGGAAGGAATCAGCTCCTGAGTCTGCATTGTGGTCTCTGATCAATCAGCTTCTGTAATGCTGCCTAGGGATAAATCTGGCTTTTTGGAACCTATGTATCTGTTTATGGGGATTCAGATCCTCAGACCCACAACAGCTTATGCTTCCATCGCTTTCCTATCTCTCCTTCCCCCTGTCTCTTTCTGGATGTAGCTGAAATCAGGATATCACCAATATCTGGATGCTGAGACCTGATGAAATAGAGTTCAAGTATAGCCTTGGCTACATAGTGAGACCTATTGTCCAAGAACAAAAAGGAAAGAAAGAAATCCAAGTTTTTGGAAAGCCACAGAAGACAGATGAGTGAGGCTACGACACTTGGGTCATTCCAATACTGGGGAGATAGCAGGAAACTGCAGATGAAAGCATGTTCTTCTCTAGGAGGGATGAGGCCTTGGGAAGATCCACAATAGTACATGAGCCAGGATCAGTGGTGTCCACCTCTCATCTCAGCACTTAAAAGTAGAAGTGGGATGTTCAAGGACATCCTTGACTACATGGGGAATTCTTGGCCATCCTGGGCTATAAGAGCTCTCATCTCCATAAAACACAAAAAGGTGAAATCCTTATTTAGGGTTGTGCTGTTGCGGTTACTTTGGTAGGAAAATAAAGATAGAGTCTCACATCCAAAGTTGCAAGGGACTTCTTATTTCTGGTTTTCATTTTCTGAATTTTATTTTCAGTCCTTTTTTTTAGTTTTTTTGTTTTGTTTTGTTTTTGAGACAGGGTTTGTCTGTGGCTTTGGAGGCTGTCCTGGCTCTTGTAGACCAGGCTGGTGTTGAACTCACAGAGATATGCCTGCCTCTGCCTCCCAGTGCTGGGTTTAAAGGTGTACACCTCCACCGCCTGGCTTTCAGTCCTTTTTTTTAAAAACATAGGCATATCTCTATTACTTAAAATCTGTATGTGGTACTTGGTATTGACCTTAGTATATGTCCTGTAATTGCTCTACCACTGTGCTATCTCCCAGCCTCTTCTATTTGTCTTTTGAAACATGGTGAAGTATAACAAAACTTGACTTGGAACAGGTTATTCCTGTACTATATGGAGCAGTATTCACCCCAGCTCTTTCTTACTGTTTAGACACATATTCTGACACTGTCCAGACTAAACTGTACCTGGTATGCTCAGTATTCAACCACACTCTTGCCATCAACTTTTGAGTTTCCTTCATCCACACACAGGTAACTCAAACCTGGATCTTAAGACGCAGATCATCTTTGAGCTGGCTCAGCACGTCCATTCACTGCCTGCATCAGCATGAAGATCCCACTTCAGTGTCTGCAAGGAGATCACTGAATCTGTCAAGTGGTCTTCTCACATCTGGATCTTGCCATGCATGTTCACATTCATGCAAATCCAAAATATGAAATAAAAATTAATTTGTGTCTAATCAAGTGATAATTGACATTGAGGACATGTAGAAAAAGCTGAGTGGATAAGCGCAAATTTTGTCCTTGCCCAGGACCATGGTTCATTCCCTTGATCCCATTCATCTCTACCTTGTGTTCTAGGGAGAGCCTCTTTCTGGCTTTCAGAATACTCAGGCACCCATATTGTGCAGAAATGTTGCATATACATAGACAAAGACTGACAAACATGAAAACAGAAAAGGAAATGCCGGGCGGTGTTGGCACATGCCTTTAATCTCAGCACATGGGAGGCAGAGGCAGGCAGATCTCTGTGAGTTCAAGACCAGCCTGGTCCTCAAGAGCTAGTTCTAGGACAGCCTCCTAAGCCACAGAGAAAGCCTGTCTTGAAGAAAAAAAAAAAGGAAAAGGAGAGAAAACAGTCATTAAGTACAAAGATATGCAGGCAGACAAGGTGTCACAAACCTTTCTCTCAGAACTAGTTTGTACATGTAAAACAAATCTCAGACTGATGGGGCAGCTCACGCCATAAAACAAGTTAGATAAATGGAGAAGGATTGTTGTGAGTTGGAGGCCATTTCAAGCAACATAAAGAGTTCCAACTCAGTACAGGCATGAAGAATAAATCCGCTCTGCTGAGTAAGGTACCCTTTGTACATCTCAGTCCTCGCCATTTTGCATTATGGGTGGCACTATACCTGTGCATCATCTGCATTAACAAACTAGCACGAAGCCTTTTATATCTAAATGCTATGTGATAGACAATTTCAGCTACCCACATATTGTATATTGAAATTCATAAGGATTTTCAATCATTCAATTCCATTCATCAACTGAAATTTTGTTTAGTATGTGATTTTTTTTGAAATGTATAGTGAATAGTATGTTGCACTGGTGTCAATTCATCATGGAGCATAATAAATTTAATTTCACCCAAATAGAAAAAATAAGAGTGCCAACTAACCTTAGGTTCATGGTGAAATCCCATCTCAAAAATTCCATAAATTGATGGTCATTGGTGATCCACAATGTTAATCCTAGCACTTGGGAAGCAGAGGCCAGTGGATCTCATGTATCCCTGGAGGCCAGAAGAGGCACCGAATCTCTTTGCAGTTGATTGCACTATCATGTGGTTGAGGGGAATTGAACACAGGACCTTTGAATGAGCAACTAGTGTTCTTAGCCACTGAGCCATTTCTCCAGTGCCAAGACATCATATCTTATTTGATCCTCTAACCTCAACTACATCCTCCTGACTCTTTCCGTAAAGGGACTGATACTGCTGCCTCCAACACAGCTATGTATAGAGTGGTCTAACAGCAGAGTACACTAGCCAGGTATCATAGCAAAACAGAGAATTCAAACACTCCCAATGGCAGGCAGGAGCATGGTGAGGAGAGGCAAGCCTGGGCTACAAAATGAGTTCCTTTCAGGTTTGGAAGCATAGGCAATTTCACTCCAACCTCCAACCTAGGGAAAATATATTTTAAAACATAAAAAACTAAATGT